>NW_021681530.1:0-3042 GCF_001412515.2 Diachasma alloeum
ATGCTGTAGGGAGTGGGAGTGAGACGTAGACTTCTCTCTCGCACAAAAGTTTCTCATTCACGGCCCCGGATTTATGGGTTGCAGCTAGAAAATTGCGTTTAACTTTGAATCCATTGGAGATCCGCCGGTGCGATCAAGACAAAATTTGTGGTAAATGTTCTAATAAAAAATATGGAAGAAAAAAAAAAGAAATTCAGCGATTCAATGTCAAGATGATAATAGCAACATATATTAAATTCGCTCTGAATAAATAAACAAGCTATTGAAAAAAAACACTGATATTCCGAATTCCAAAAAAAAAATTCATTAACTTCAATTTTTTTAATGGAAAAAATTTTTCTTTTCCCATCTGATCTTCACGCGTCTCTGGGGGATGAACGGTTCGGAATAGGCGTAAAGTGCTCCAAACATTTTTTGTGTAGAATTTTGAGCTCTACAACTTTGTATGCCACGTTTTTTGACGTACAGCGACTTGTTCACGAATTCTTTCGAAAAAACCTTTTTCAGGGGTCGTTTTTTCAACTCCCGCACAAACTTGGTGAACCTTAAACATCCGCCATTAGTTTTATACGCCCAAATCACAAATTCCATAAAAAATAGTGCCTGTATCGCAAACATTCGTATGTCAGACCTTCGTTCATTGGACTACGTAGGCACCGATTCACGGACGCGAAGTGGAGCTGAGCGTCGGTGAACCGCTGCCTCACGGCCGGAATGCCAAAAATGTATTTTCTTCAAATTATGAATATTCAGAGAAAAAATATTAATTTCAATTTTCTGATAGAAAAAAAAATTTCTATAAAATCTTCAAGCCGCTGTGGGAGATAAACGGTTGGAAATAGGTATGAATTGACCTACACTGTTTGTAAAGAATTTAAAGCTCTATGATCGTGTATACCATGTTTTTTTCCGTATTTTGCGTAGTTGAAGAATTATTTCGGAAAAACCGTTTTCAAGGGTAGTTTTTAGGTATTTTCCACCCCCACACAAACATTGGGAAGATTAAACCCCCTACATAGTTTCTTACGAATGACATACAAACTCTGTAAAAAGAAATCCAGGTGTTTAACAACACATTGATATCTGTGCCTCGTGTTTCATGGACTACAATATATTACGATTTATTATGGCTCTAGTGCTTCCTCCACTCCTTCCACTCACGAGTCCGGAATATAAACACTTCAATGTGTTCTTAGATGCGTCATTGTTTTGCATTCCTGCGAACTCAAACAGGTAAAATACGGTGAGTCTAGATATAGTCCATAAGCTGGGGGGTCATTTCCATACATTTCGTGTAAAAAAAAATTTTTTATTGGATTCTATGGTTTTTGAGCCGCTGAATCCGAATGTCGAGGTCTCCGGTCCGAATTCATGCGCAGTTGTTTGTTATTAACAATTTATTTAAAAACAATTGAAAATTCTACTTTTTCGACCGGGAAACATTTTTTCTGCAAAAAACACGTGATTTAAGGGGTGGGGGGGTAAGTCCTGAAACATTTTGCGATATTCGCAACGGTTTTGTTAATAAAAATTCATTAAAAAACAATTTTACAAGGTATTTTCGACCATGTTGATAAAAAATCATTTTCTTCGTGATTTGCATTATTTTGGGAGCCTTTTATATAGTCTATGATCTATTAACACCAAGACCCACTGTTTTCATACCGGATTGTTTATTTTTTACATCATTTGTTTAATGCTTTTAATTTGCAGAAAAATTTTTTTTTGTCTTCAAAGCAGGAAATTTTCAATTTTTTTTCAACAAATGATGTAAAAAATAAACAATTCGGTATGAAATTAGTGGGTGTTGGTGTTAATAGATCATAGACCATATAAATGACTCACAAAATAATGCAAATCACGAAAAAAATTATTTATTATTAAAATTAATTATTATTATTAAATTGTTAATAACAAACAACTGCGCATGAATTCGAACCGGAGATCCCGATATTCGGATTCAGCGGCTCAAAAAACAGAATCCAATGAAAAATTTTTTTTTATACCAAATGTATGCAAATCACCCCCTAGCTTATGGACTAGTATGTAAAAAGTAAATTCAGTTGGTGACCGCCACATATGCCGAAAGAAAAAAATTGTACATTATAGTCAATCCTCTTTGGTTCCCCACGTGCAAGATTGCCTTCCGAGCCAAATGACGAGGTGTGTATATTAATTTACATGCCGAGGGACCTGAAAAACGCTAATTAAGGTATGATACAGGGAGGTATGGTGAAGCTTTGATGTCGCCGACACCAAAACAGGGGACAAGTTCCAATGGAAGCCACGCGCGGCGCTGTTGCGTCCCTTCCCCTTACGCGGATTAGATCTCCCACCACACGCCGATTTTACTTGCGTCGCGAGTTCAAATCCCCGTCAAATCAATTTTTTTTTTTTTCATGAGAGAGAAATAGTATATTTCATAACGAGTGCAAAAAAGTGGTTTTTGGCGAGTGATAGGTTTATATCACGAGCCAAAAACCACTTTTTTCACGAGTTACGAACAAAATTTTTCATCACAATGTGTCGGAAAGTTACTTCTCCGATACAGCGTGATGAAAATAAAATTTTGTGTTCAATCGAGAGGAACAGGATTAAAAAATGTTGAGATGAAAACTATATGATTCTCAGCAAATAGTTCTATGGGATCGAGCGATAAAGATTGACTGAGAGTCATGTCGACTAGACGATTGAAATACTAATTAGAAGGAAGAATAATTAACATCAGAAGTCCATTNTTCACGAGTTACGAACAAAATTTTTCATCACAATGTGTCGGAAAGTTACTTCTCCGATACAGCGTGATGAAAATAAAATTTTGTGTTCAATCGAGAGGAACAGGATTATAAACTGTTGAGATGAAAACTATATGATTCTCAGCAAGTAGTTTCATGGGTCGTGCGATAAAGATTGACTGAGAGTCATGTCGATTAGACGATTGAAATACTAATTAGAAGAAAGAATAATTAACATCAGAAGTCCATTCAATTAATTATTCCTCTTCTCTTCAGTGAAGCTTAATAGGGAAGAATTGGGAGGGAT
>NW_021681530.1:3067-5063 GCF_001412515.2 Diachasma alloeum
ATGTTTTCTTCTATGAACAAGTTTTGAAAAAGATACGAGGGTCATAATGGTCACGAGGGGTGAAATAAATGAAGTACAAGGGGTTTTAAGAGCCACAAAAGAAAAAAAAGACTCAACTATTCACTTACGCACCTCACTCAAATAACAATCGTTCTTTGACACTTGATCATTCGGTAGCAAATCACCGCTTTTTTCCAGCCATTGTCGTCGCTTCTCAATTTTTTTCACACTGGGAAGGGAGAAAAAACGATAATTATCCCTAGAAGATGCTTTGCAATTTATAATTGCACACGATTTAATCATTTTACATGAATCAACTCGCACAGACTGTTCAGATCTATTGGAGTACGTTTTGGAGCAGACATAAACAAACAACATTCGCGAGATATTTTCGCGCGAAAAATAAATATTGTTCAACATTGGACAAAAATGCATTTTCATTTTATTTTTAATGCTATTACATTGAGCAGTGATTTCACTCTCAATCTTGGTAATTATTTTCAATAAAAAAAGAAAGAATTCACCTATTATAAGATAAAAATCACCCCATTAATGAAAGAGTGAGCGGGCCATTGACTATTAAAGAAATAGTACATGAAAAACCANCAGCCATTGTCGTCGCTTCTCAATTTTTTTCACACTGGGAAGGGAGAAAAAACGATAATTATCCCTAGAAAATGCTTTGCAATTTATAATTGCACACGATTTAACCATTTTGCATGAATCAACTCGCACAGACTGTTCAGATCTATTGGAGTACGTTTTGGAGCAGATATAAACAAACAACATTCGCGAGATAATTTCGCGCGAAAAATAAATATTGTTCAACATTGGACAAAAATGCATTTTCATTTTATTTTTAATGCTATTATATTGAGCAGTGATTTCACTCTCAATCTTGGTAATTATTTTCAGTAAAAAAAGAAAGAATTCACCTATTATAAGATAAAAATCACCCCATTAATGAAAGAGTGAGCGGGCCATTGACTATTAAAGAAATAGTCCATGAAAAACCATGAATATATTTGCATTTTTTTATTTTTCTTCGCATTGTACATGTAATTTCATACGGAGCTAATTATTTTGACTTAAAATATAAATTTCATAACGTTCCCTCCAGCAAAATAAGTGCCAGTGGTGGGAGACTAAAGGAAATGAGGGGAAGCGTAAGTCGATCCGAACGCCGCTTCTGGCGCTCCGGCGAACTTGTGCCCCGTTTTCTGGCTTCATCATACCTGCTTGTATCATACCTTAGCTAATGTCGTGGCGCCCAGCGCCACAAAAAAGGGGTTTTTCATGTCCCGTAAAACGAAAAGGAATTTTCCAATGAGGGGAGCCCCACCGGAATCAGTGGACGCCGGAGAACCGTTCAGGGTTCTGCCGAGCGTTGAAAATTCATTCCTCCGCTCCTTAATGAGATTAAGGAATGAAAGCGCTGTCATTTATTGAAAATATAGTTATCGATCGAGGAAAAGTAATGGAGGGGAGGCAGGTTAGAGGAGGGGTTTCAAATTAAGAACTACTTCGATAAAACCAATGAAATAGAAAAAAAATAATAATTATCNCCCCCTGTTTTCTGGCTTCATCATACCTGCTTGTATCATACCTTATCATAACATGGACGACCGATGGTTTACTCGTTCAAACTTGTTCAAACGCTNGTTATCGATCGAGGAAAAGTAATGGAGGGGAGGCAGGTTAGAGGAGGGGTTTCAAATTAAGAACTACTTCGATAAAACCAATGAAATAGAAAAAAAATAATAATTATCGATCGATAGGCGTTGGTTTCATTGCTTAATCTTACTTGGGGAGGGGAGAAATGAATTTTTGAATGAGAAGAACTTGTCCGAAGTTNGGCGATTTATAGCGTCCCCAATTTGCTCCCGCGAGAGACGGAGGAAAAGATCCGATCAATTAGCCCCTCATGTATAGATATTCCAAATTTTTATTTTTTTCCTCATTGAAGTAGTTTTGAAGAAAATTGCGAGCTAATAAA
>NW_021681530.1:5137-5639 GCF_001412515.2 Diachasma alloeum
TTAGTACTTTTTTAAAAATAAATTTTTGAAAAATCACCCCTGAAAAAAAAGGCGTTATCCCCCCTATTTCATTATTTCCAAAAAATGTTATCACCAATCGGTAGCAAATTGTTTGAAGATTTTTGCGTGTTAAGAAACAATCGTCAATGTACTCCTATTATTGTGTAAATTAACAATTCCAATTTCAACTGAAAACCACCCTGGCGAATAAGGATCCATGTTGTAGCATGGATGTAGGGCCAAAAATGATTGGAATATAATCAAAAAATTATTAAAATGCTGATAGACAAACAATTGGTCCCAATTAATACCCATTAATAGGTTATTTTGTATAATTAGGAGAAATTATTGATGGTGTGCTGTGTGGTAAAGAAGTTCAGATGGGAGAATGCCGCGAGATGGCGCCAGTGTTAAATTATCGAGTCGGCGGTAAACTGTCAGCAGTCGCAGGCATATTTTTTATTCTATTTCACTTATGAATATTAGATAGGTTTGGGGGGGG
>NW_021681530.1:7807-7971 GCF_001412515.2 Diachasma alloeum
TAAGGAATGAAACCAATGCTGTTCGATGGAGAATTAAATTCTGCATCCATCAACCCCTGTTTCATCCCTTAATCTCTGTAATGAGAAAATAAAAACTGCGACGAAAGTCGCGGCGCTATGAAAAACTGAATGGTTTCTCGGTGCAGAGTGACTCCCCATTAATT
>NW_021681530.1:8134-8272 GCF_001412515.2 Diachasma alloeum
CATCCATCAACCCCCGTTTCATCCCTTAATCTCTGTAATGAGAAAATAAAAACTGCGACGAAAGTCGCGGCGCGATGAAAAACTCAATAGTTTCTCGGCGCAGAGTGCTTCCCCATTAATTCGCCTGCTAATTAAAAA
>NW_021681531.1:0-2031 GCF_001412515.2 Diachasma alloeum
AGAGAGAGAGAGAGAGAGACAGAGACAGAGAGAGAGAGAGAGAGAGAGTAAAAATTGATAAACCATTACCTTTTTGTTGCGATAAAAATCTATACGACTAATAAGAGCTACCTGCTACCTTAACTCTATTTCAGAGCTATGTTGAGTTCGGAGAACTACTTAAATTAGTTACCTATCGCGTGAATCGATTCTCTAAATTTTTAGAATGCTATTCATTGAATAACTTCCTTAAATAAACCAGATATTTTGCAGATATTTTTCTCGAGTCAGTTTTGTTGAGTTGAAGTTTAGTATTTTCATGATTTTCCTACGTAAATTCGGTTAAGGATCAGGATATCAACGTGGAATATTTGGCCAAGATAATCTGCTACCCAGTGTTTCCTCTACCCCTTTTTGGTTTGTCGATAGAGTGAGTACATAGGTCGAGGTGAAATGCTTGCGCTTCCTTGAGCGAGAGTGTTAGGGCTTTCAGTTGGAAGGCAGTGGAGACGATTGTCCAGTCGTCGAAACGGATCGCCATTGGGTTTTTAGTTTAGTTAAGTTGCGTTTGCGTTTGAGTTTTCCTTGGTAAAGTCCTAATTCCTCTCCGGAGAGTGTCCTCTGTAGATAAGCTACCTTATTCCGGTCGTAGATGGAGTGAAGACTCGCTCAGCCATCTCAGTTTCACGTTAAGTTCAAGTAATTACAATTTTGTTCAGTTAAAATAATTAGAATCAATTATAGGGAAATTCAAATTTAAATCTTTAAATATTTCGCGCACAATTACCCCGGGAATTGATAGTTCGCATCTCCAACACTCGAGTCATTACCGTACGAGGCGAGTGTCCCCCAGACTCCCCACCACTAAGCAACAGGCCCGAGCGGACACACGCGATATTCGCCATTACAGTATTCACCCGGACGACCACGTGTGAGGTACCTATCCGCGCTGCTCCCTTACAGGAATTAGTTCGGAATTAATTATCGGGGCTGATCAACCCATTTATCGTCGAATTCAACGCTCCAGACTATGGTAAGTAGCCGTGTACTTATTTAGATATGATTAAAAGTGAATTAGTGCGGATTTTCGGAAAAGCGATTGGACCACGCGGGATGGCGTTGCTACCTCTCGGAATGACGCCAACACCGATACTCATGGTTTGAAGGACAGGAAACCCTCCAAACGAACCCAAATGCTCCCTGGAAGCTACCTGAAATTATCTAATTAATAATTGTGCTACCTGTATAAATCAAAATATTAATAATGCTACCTACCATAACTTTTGGGCAAAGATTCATGCTTTATGCGTCTCGCTACGGCGATTGATGCAACTCGCTACCTGCTTCATTGCTACCTTTTTGCTTGCTACCTTTTCTCGCTCTCCTTACGTAATTATTCAATGCTATCTATTTCTTCATATTTCTCCAACTCACAAGAGCTTTGGGAGAAAAATTAGGTTACCTGAATTGTTTTTAAGCTACCTGGTATGCGTTTTAATGCTCTCTAGCGTTCGGTGAGTTTTGGATTTCGGTTGGGCATGGGAATGCTATCTTTTTAGTTATCTTTACTTGTATGCTTGGAATCCAGAACAATAAAATTATCTAAGCTCTCCTGCGGTAATGAATAAGCTACCTATTATTTTAGAAATCATTTGAGACTGTAAGCTACCTATTTTCATGGAGAAAACCTCCATTTCCGGGTGAGAAATGCTCTCTTCTGATAAATCAGCCGCGTGGCTGATTCAAGCTCCCTAGTTCATTTTGCTACCTTTTCGGTCGATGAGATCCCCGATTTTAATGCGTTACAAATGGCGTAGGAATTAAGAAAATTATTACAAAGACGTTCCAGAATTTGAAATTCGATTAATTGCCGTCGAAAATAAGAAAAATCAGTACATTCTCGTGAGCTCTCTCTTCATCTCGCGTAGCCACCTCATCCGTTCTCTCTGGCACGTACGCTACCTTCCTATAGTCTCTCTCTCTCTCTCTCTCTCTCTCTCTCTCTCTCTCTCTCTCTCTCTCTCGGATTCGTGTTCCCCTCGTGGACAATAC
>NW_021681531.1:2041-92054 GCF_001412515.2 Diachasma alloeum
CTCTCTCTCTCTGTCTCTCTCTCTCTCTCTCTCTCTCTCTCTCTCTCTCTCTCTCTCTCTCTCTCTCTCTCTCGGATTCGTGTTCCCCTCGTGGACAATACTTTGGCTTCTTTCTATCAACTTTGGATTAGGATCGCTTTTCTTGCATACTTATTTTTTATTTAATTTTTTTATTTTCTTGCATACTTAAAATTATTATTCGCATATTTTCGAGTCTTTTGGAGTGTAATGGATCATTTCAGAGTATTTAAAATTATTTTGAGTCACATTGATGTAATTTTGTATTTGTACGAATTTACGATTGTGTAGTAATTTTGGCAATAGCGGAATACGTCAGTACAATTATGTTTTATTATTCAATATCGACATTACCTATCCCGTTTATAATTTAAGACATTGGTTCATTGGTTTCTCGATCGATGATATGCTTTGTTAATTGATGTTCTCGTCCACGAATCCACCCCTCTCTCCACGACCCGCACACTGAGCAGCCGAGTAAATCCCATACCCTCGTAATCCACATTTCTGCGTATGGTTTCTGATATGGTTCTTGTCGTTATTGGATTTTTGGGGACAATCAGTATTTAGTTTTAAGAAAATACGGCTCCGTTTGCGGAAAAATCGGCTGGCGCCCTAAATACACGAAATAAGGATTGAATGAGCTGCTGATTGTTCCCGGAGTCCTGTTTTAGCGTTATGGTTTTTGGAGTTTCAGACTTGTCGGATTACGAGAACGAAGGTAATGAGTTGGTCGCATTTGGATAATCGAGACTTCTGGGTTAGGGTTTATTGCGTATTTGTTGAGGCCAAAGAAAAATCATTACAATTTTCAATCTTAACTCCGGTGGAACTACCAGTTTCCATTGATTCAGGTCTGGAAGCAAGGGATCGAGGTACAGATTTGGCCGATGATGGTATAGACGTCCTTCCTCAACATGCCAATCAGGGTATTTATCCGGATTTTCCAGTATATTCTTCTTCCGCTCTAGGTACCACAGGTCTTCGGTCTACGTCAGGCACATTACCAGTTTATTCACGTCTTCGTACATCCGGGAGAGTGTATCAGGCATGATGTGCTCCGACCCCTTCCGGTACTGGACATCCATGTCTAGCCCTTGAAAAGCGATTGATCATCTCAGAAGCCTGTGGTTGCTGTCTTTCAGATTCCAGAGCCAACGTAAACTGGTGTGATCGGTGATGATGGTAAATGGCATACCTTCGACGTACTGACGAAATTTCATAATTGCCCATACGACCGCTAAGCATTCCTTTTCACTCACCGTATAGTTAATCTCCGGTGGCTGAGGTACTCGAGATGCGAATGCTATTGGTCTTTCCCCGTCGTCAGTTACTTGAGTAATTTTCGCACGTAATGCGAAACTACTGGCGTCCGTATGGATGAAGAAGGGTTGCTTGAAGTCTGGTCGAAGCAGGATTGGTGTATCACTGATTGCATTCTTCAGCTCTTCAAAGGCTTCCTGCTGCTCCGGCCCCCATTCCCATTTCGCATCTTTCTTGATTAGCTTCAACAATGCCGTCTTCTTTTTAGGAAGATCTCCGAGGAACCTCGGGTACCAGCCAATCATACCCAAAAATCGTCGAAGTCAGGTTGGAGTTCACGGCGGTGGGTATTCCTTGATCGGCTGAACTCATTCCTCGTCTACTGCCAAGCCTTTTGAACTGATAACGTACCCTAAAAACTTGGTCTCTGAACAGAGGATTTGGCTTTTCTTACGATTGATCGTAAGCTTAGCTTTCGTCAACCTGTCCAGAATAATTTTCATTAGTTCCAGATGTTTTTCCTTAGTCTGGGTGATTATGATGACATCATCCAGATAAGCAAAAACATGTGGGTATAAATCCGGAGTAATAATCATATCCATTAGTTTTTGGAACACTCCGGGTGCATTGCAGAGGCCGAAAGGCATGCGTACCCACTGATAAAGACTACGACCGATGACAAACAATGCGGTGATCTCGCGACTTTTCTCTTCTAGAGCTACGTGGAAATAAGCTTTACTTAAATCTAGCTTCGAAATATAGTTAGCTTGACCTAACCCATCCAGTACTCTTTCCAGTTGCTCTATTTGATATCCCAGTTTCTTAACATTTTTATTGACTAATCTGAAATCAATACAGAACCTTGAGGAAGTATCTTTATTTATCACCAATACGGGGCAACTGCACCATGCACTCAAAATCTCTTCTATGTAACCAACTTGGTACATTTTATCTACCTGTTCCTGAGCCATAGCCAGCATCCGTGGTGACATCCGTCTGATGGGTTGCCTCACAAGTTCTGAATCGTCAAGCTCAATTTTTTACTCAAGTAATGGAGTTATTGGGATGATCTCCGGTTCTTCAGGCAACCAGTTCTGTATTTCCACGCGTAACTGGTCTACTTCAGTTATTCTCATTATCCCAGCAGTTGGCGGCTCTAATACTGATCCGGGTTGTAGTTTTCCTGGAGCGTCTCCGGGAAATTAATGCCTACATACTCAATAAGGAACTCTTCAGAGGGTAATCTAATAATGGTGTTAATCCTGTTCATTTTCCTGTGTCTTCTCAGAAAATCATCTCTATTCTTCTGGATTTCCTCTTGATTTTGGGGTTGCTTATATGAGCGATACCCATGTCCCATTTGACGACAGTTGAAGTATGGCTCAGTATAACCAGTAAAGCTCCCTGATCTCTGCGGAGTATCATTTGGCTTTGGTCTTTGCTGAGCTGGGCTTGTGGCTTGATGTGGTGAATACTGACTATATCTCTGGGTATTTTGAGCATGTGATCGACTATGATGACTGTCATGTGGATTATTCTGGTGATCGCCAGCTATACTACTGTTTCCCACTGGTGAGATGTGCGTATTCTGGACCGGGATTTCCTGTACTGATGCAACGTTTCCGGGTGTTTGACTTGTGGGTTGTGTCTGCAGTTGCTTCAGTTGCTCCCTCAGTTCTCTCGGCATCGATCTGACATCCCCATCACTTTCCAGTTCTTCCACTGTCTACATTGCATAGTGGTTCGCATGATCAGCATACTCATCATCTACTGGTGTGGCGATTCTAGGCTTAAACTTGGAATTTCTCCCATACTTCCAAGTAGTAGATTGATTACTTTTACGTTTCCCTTCCTGTTCATGACGATTGACCAGATTCTCTGGAGGATATCTGTACGATGCTGCATACTCTGCCTCAGCCTCTCTCTCTTTCAACACTGCTACCAACTCTTCAATCGTATTGAAGTTCGCTTTCTTCAAATCATGTCGTAACTCAGGTAATATATTGTCGAACATAAAGTCTAGCTTTGCTTTGTTTGAGTATCCCAGGTCCTTCATCATGGAACAGACGTGAGGGTAATAAGAAATGATGCTTACTCCTTTAGCTTGAGTTTTGGTTCGGAGTTTTGCCTCAAGATCTTCCCTCCAAGCTACCACTGAGTATGCTTGACGAAATGCTGTTAGAAATTCGGGGTGCGTATGGATCTCATGCCACGTGATCTTATGTCATTCCAGTGCATAATCCCTGAATGTGCTAGGAATGATTGTCAACATCTCTTCCTCCTCAACTCTACTGGTTAAGATAAATATCGCCAGCTTGTCCATGTATGCCTCGGGATCTTGGCTTTTACGTCCAGTAAAGTAGATATCTTGCTTACGCAGGGCCTCGATGGTTTTGGCGTATTTCCCTTTTGCGTTTCCTACTCCACTGATATAGGGATTAGATCTATTTCCTATATCCTCTGCATACGGGTTACTACCATTCCCAGGATCTCCTGGATCTTCAGGATCCAGGTGGATTTGGAGGTTGTTCACGATTATTATTCCCTCCTGATGCGTTAGGATTATCTTGATCATTATTATTCCTACGATCACGATCTCCATGTCCTCCTCGGCCTCCACGTTGACCTCTAAAACCATTTGATACTCCATCATCTCCAGAGTCATCGGGATCCTCAGGATCTCTGCCTGCTCCACTCCCTCTACCAGTTGGCTCTGACTGACCCTCCGGTTGAGCAGGGTTGTCATTCTGTTCAGTCGGATAAGTAGTATTTTGTCCTTGATACGTGAAATCAGCATGATTCTGCTGATTAATGTTCTGATTGACCCCACTCCTTCGAGCGGTGCATGTTCCACGATGTTCAATATTTCATGGATCTAGTGGGTTCCTGGGAGTACTAGGGTGTTGTCCCATACTATGTGGTGGTGCAGCTGAAGCGGTAGTCCCAGTTGTTACGTTAGGACATCCATGGAGTCCTGCATTTTGTCCGATCGTAGTATGTATGTTCGCTTGTGGTGGTATATAGCCGTTATAATGTTGACTCACTCCTATATTTGAATGTGGTGGAATAGATCCAGGTACTGGTTCAGTTGGATTCCCTCGTGTGGGTGGATATGCATGATGTCCTCTGTCGTACTGATTAGCATGCGAGATCATTTGGAAGAGGTTCTGGGGTATAACCTGCACTCTGAAAATTACGACTACCAAACGTCTCTGTGGAGCGTCTCTTCGATCTCCAAACATTCGTGGTGCACTTAAGTGTGGTTCATTCGAATAATGCGGAGGTGGTTGAGTGATACCTTGTTGTGAAGGGTATGAGTTTGGTCTAAGAGTTGATGGTATCCCAGTTTCACTTGTATTCGGAAGATTGAACATCACATTTGATCCTCGTCCCTTGTTCATCCCAGCTTGTGAACTTCTGTCTTGGTTCGAAGTGTGTGGTGTTGGAGGAGTCTGCTGATTCTCGTCCGTCTGGGTTATAATAGCCTCTGCATCGATCACAGGTGGTGCTGAAGTAGTATTTGATGTTGAATTAGGGTTGTTACCACCACCTCCACTGACAGGCTACTGAGGAGTCATCGCTGGAGCTCCAGCTCTCACAGGTCCCTTGTCGAACAGGGGTCTTGTTCCTCTTAATTGTGATGGATTCCTCGGTCCTACCTGAGGAACTAATACTCCGTCAATTACTATCCCATTCAGAGGAACTTCTGGCGTGCTAGCAAGTATATTTGGTATCCTTGGGGAACTTGAGTGAGATTCAGATGTCGATATATCTTCCAATCCCTGTGAGTACTCTGTATTGATCGAGATTGTAGTACCATGTTCATTTTGATTCTGAACTCCCTCAGGAGTTCAGAATCAAAATGAATAGGAGTCTGTGATAGGCATCTATAAGTGGTGTCTCATCTGCCGTCCCAGGTATCGGAGTAAACTGCAGTACCCCCAGTGCCCTGGCTCCTCCAACCATCTCTGGTCCTCTCCAACTAAATTCCGTGGCTCTGTCAAAGAGTGCCACATCTGATCCCAGTCGAGTGATATACTCTGTAATATGATAAAAATCATGTACTGTTCCTCGCCTGAACTGACCGCGGATCATGGGGGGAAAAGTAGTATTTTTACCTCAGCGAGGAGTCGGATCACCCAGGGCCACAATTGTCATTTTATTTTCGTTTATTTCTATTATTTAATTTCTTTTCATCATTCTCTCGAACTCTGTCGATCGCGCTCACCGTGGGTTACGTGAGCTTCGGATTATGTTGGCTTCTGCGCTGTTCAATGCGGATGACATCCACCGACCGCGCAACGCAGGTCTCAGTTCTCTGGGACTCAGGAACTGGGAATTATGACAATTTTAAAATTCCCAATGCAAAATCATATAATAACGCGGATTCTCCGCGCTTCATCGCGTGATCGGAGTGGGGGTAGAAAAGATTTTGAGGTTCCTCGGGGCGATGTACGGCCCCGACGGACACTCTTCGCTGGGAGTTGTTCAGCTAAAGCCGCTCTGCGCAATTAAGGTTTTATTATGCTCTTTGAGCTTCTTTAAATTGTTAAAACAATTATTACTTTGGTGTGCCTGGATTTTCCGGCCTTTTCCTGACGTCGCCGTACTGAGGGTCCAGATGAGTTTACCCTGAAGTTTCTCGCGTATCAAACGGTGAGCGTGATTTAATTTGTGAGTGCTCGCGTAGTTTTCGATTTATTTCTCCGGTGGCCATTTTGGACATCGTTTGAGTGTGAAAATTCGAGCCTTTTGCCTTCGGGACGCGGCACTCAGTGGCCTTTGGCCTCATTCCTATTTTCATTATTGAATATTAATTATTTCATTTATATTGTTGCCGTTTATCGGTTGTGATTTTGGAACTTTGTTCAATTTCTTCATTCGTGTGGCTCTCGCGTCGTCGTAGCTTGTGGGTGATCCTTGCATCTTAGCGTCTCCCACGCATCTCAAAAATTATTATTATTTCTATTAGTTAGTTAGTATCACTAAATTAATTACATTTTTTATTTGGTTTGTATAGCGTCTTTGCTCCTCTCCCGCACGTGTAAAAGATCAGACTTAACTCATGGATTAAAAATATAAATTTTTTTATTTTGTAAAAGTTTGCATATTGTTGAGTTACGCTCATTGTAGCCTGTTCCCACAGGCCTCCGCGGTTATCTGAGCTAGTCGTGGAACGCGGCTCAACGGTGTGACCTTGTCCTTTGGCGTTTAAAAGGACTGGCGCTCTTTTTGACATTTTGTCTCCTCTCGTTATTCCCGTCGTTCTAATTCCGGGTTAAGAGAGTCCAAAGGGGTCGCTGGAAGTTCGTGGAGAACCACGCGTCTGAATCCCGCAGACGCGCTTGGAAAAATACCTCACAACTCATAGCGTGTTGCTCGGTCTATCATTTCAGCATGCGATAATCCAATCAATTCAATCCCTATCACATCCATTCATACCGCCAGTTCTCCTCTAGACAATGATGCGATAGTTCTCTCAACATCTTGTATTGGTATTGTCGCTGTGACTATATTACTGTCGAACGCGAATCTCCTCATCTTGACTCAGTCTTACCTCCTTTCTGACTCAAGACTTTTTTTCACTTCTTCTTATTCTTACTGATCAATTAAATAGAACTTATTCCTTTTCAGTATTATTTTTCATGAAAACCCACCATACCAGAATAAAAGCCATGAGAACGCAGTATTGAGGTTCGAAAGTGTACTTGTTTCGAAAGCAGAAAAGAATCTTCAATTATTCTACAATAAATTCGCGTCCGGTGTAGAATAATTATCTCTGACAACTACTCCCTTTCGTATTTTACTCAGAATTTCTTTTCCACTATTTTCTTCAAGAAAAGAGAATTCACATAGAATCTACTCCAATTAATCTTCTTCAACTCCAGAAAATTTTGTCATGAATCTAATGTTTCAGTTACAGATCATTAATCCCTAATCATTAATGCCAGTTCGTCCTGAATTCTCAGTATAATAACTATTCGTCCTGTCGACTCGTTATCCCAGTCATCCCTTACCAAATCAAAAGAATTCTAACTTGAAATATGAAGACTGAGTCTAAATCTTATGAGGGATATCTGAATTACTAAATTTTTTTTCCAATTGAACTAATTCAGTTTTATCCGCGAATTGTCAGAAATAATTATATCCCAGTATAATCGGTGTTATGGGTGTTCGCTTCGATAACAATTGCAAGTAGAGTGAAACTCGGATTGATCCGGATTAACAGAATATTATTTTTGTCGAATCTTCAATTTAATTAGAACTTCCAAATAATTCAATTGATTGTTGCCATGGGTATGTGGGAAAGGGAATAGGAATAACCCGAGAACACCATTAATAGCAAAATCATCAATATATTATAACAAGTAAATAAGCCAGCAATGATAATCCCATGGAATCTGAGTGTTGACTCCCTACGCCGATTTCTCCTCTTCTTTACCGATAATTTATTATTTGGGTGTTCATATTCAGTGGTCTGAGTCGCTTATTCTTATTTGAATGACTGCTCTTACACCAGGTTCTATCACATGCGAGAGTGAAATATTATCCGAATATTTAATATTTTCAATTCCAGTGAATAAATTTTATTCAATTAATCCTTTTATTTTAATTCACTCTAATATCTGAAATTTATCTCAACTCCCAGTCCTGATGACATTCATTCAATTGAAATATTATTTGTGCCACAATAACAGTTTTAGTTCACGTAAATATCCGGGTATTTTCGCCACCAGAAAATTTTCAATTAACTTGGAATTGTATTTTCGATTCTTAGGCATTACAGCCTTAATAAATAGGTCACCGGTTGTGACGATGTTCGATAACAATTTAACATCGATATGAATTTATTTCGGAAGGAATCGAATTTCCGATCCTCAGACATCAAGGTCTTTGAAGAAGGTTGCGTGTTTTCTAATGTTGATTAATAATACAATTTATTAACCAACTTAAATGGCGGGTTTTCTGAGGATGAGGGTAATCCTCATCCAAAAGTCAAAATATAATAATTACCTGTCAATTAAATTATTAATACCAGTGTCTCGTTGAACCAAAAGAATTCGTAACTGAATGATAATTCGGGTATTTCCATTTAAAGAAGAAAGTTGATTGTTTGAAAATAATAATAAGTGAAATTTATTCAATGTAATTTGATCAAAATGTTTCTCTGAATATTTTACAACTGTTTGTGATAATTGCGCGTCTGGAATTATCACCATCTATCCACTCTTGTATGACGCAATACTCAATTTCCGGTTTGAATAATTAAGTTCTTGAGCCAATTATCAACAATATTTCCCCAAAATTCCCAGTTCAATACGTTTAAATTTTAAATTCCCAGTTTAATAACTCAGAAGCAGTTAATTTATCCTGGAGTTGGGGCTTAAACTCAGGTTTTCTACTATTCAACACGTGCTCGTAGAGCACGAGGCGAAAATGGAGACGCCAACTGGACAATACTCCCAAAAATCCCAATTTTTAATAAATTCACGAATTTCGAACTTCCCAGTTTAATCACAGTTCTGTTACCTAGTTAATCCTAGTTTATTATCTCCAAATATCGCGATCTCAACCCCTCAACACTCAGATTCCCACCGAAACCCAAATGCTCCAAAATTATTCACGATATTCACCGATGAAACTCCCAGTTTTCCCCGGAAAAACCCAGTTCCCAGAAACCCCAATTCCGCGGCTGAGGACGGCAGGCACCACACGATGACCTCCCCGGAATACTCACTTTTCATCGAAGGTGACTAAATTGACTATTAATTAATTACTTATAATTAATGATTTAAAGTGTCACCACTGTAATCCAACAGGGGTGACGGTACGATCCAAAGTGTTCCAATGTGGCTGAAGCATGTCCTCTTTCTTCTCCATTCCGTTCGATCCACTCGAACCAATGGGAAAATTCCACTTGTTAAGTATCCCCCTTCCTGGGTCAACTAGCGGGGTTATTAGTGATGACCCGACCTCTAGTGTTCTCGAGAAGAGGATTGAGTTGCTTGTCCTCAGTTTCTCTCTATCCCAGTACTGTCATTGGCTCCCAGTTTGCCGCTTACGCCACAGGTGGTCGAAGTTTACATTATTATTGACCTTTAGTGATCATTAATCGAAAGATCAGGGCTCTAGTTTATCGACCTTGCCCACAACAAGTGTCATTGTTTACCCTGGCTTTGCAACATTCCAATGGGGTTTATTGGTGTTGAGTAATGATGTTTGTCTCTCTGGGAGTTCACTTCCCTCCATCTATGGTTACTGTCTTCTATTGAATGGGTTAATTCATCCCATCAACACGTAGCTATTGTTTTGATTGGTCCCCAGGCTGCACTTAATCTCTCAACTGTCACCTCCGGGCTTCTGGTAGCTATTATTTCTCTGGTATTTGGCATTTGGCAGCTATACCAGTCTAATACTCTTTTCTCATCTCTCCCGTCTTTCTCCATGTATTTTTCCCATCGAGAGCCTTCCTCAACAAGCGAAGCCCCCACTGGCAGGGTGTCGTCCAGCTCCAGTCTCCAGTGCTCCCAGTCTTCTTCGTGATGGTTGAGTGGATACAGTTTCCCCCAGGATGGTTTTACAGTTATTTTTTCTTATAAACTACAGAGGAAGAAAGGTAGAGCTCTTTTGGTTTCTTTCGTCTTTAAATAAATGTTATTCTTTTGGTTTTTAGGAGCGAGGCTTGCCCTCGTGACAAAATAAGAAACATCATTTCAAGAACCAATCATCTTCATTTCCAATTTACTATTTGAAACCCGTAGCAACGCCATTTTTAGAAATTATTCCAACATAAAAAATAATTTGTAATTTGTGAGATTTTCTGATAGTAAATAGATAAATGATAACTTGAGAAATTATCAGGATGTTCTTTTGATTGAATTTGAAAATGGAGACGATTGACGATAATAATATCGATTATTCAGATTCTTCCAATAATCTCAATCCATTCGAAAGCATATTGCTAATTCATTAGCAAAGAAACTGTACTATAGAAAGAGTGAGGGCAATATCCCACTTGTTTTTATTTGTCTGACTTTAGTAAATGCGCAAATACCTTCTTCACTTTTTAGTCCATGTAATATGCATGCTGTTTTATTGGGATATTTCTTAATGAAGGAATCCCAATTATGGTGTTCCTCCATAGTTTTGTTACGTCCGAATGACGTACAACATTTTTTTATTATTATAATTATTAATTATTAATAAATGATGGAATTCAAAATTTCCGTAGGAATTTAATTCCCTCCAAAATAAAATTTAAAAGAGAAATCATCTAATTACGATTTAGTTTCCTCTACGAGGTATTAAGGGAAGAAAAGGATTGAGAATTATTTCCTCTCTGGATTTCTCTCGAATTAAATTTTTCTTATGATAATCAAGATTAAAATCACAATTAGAATTTATAATTTTCAACTCCGAATTGAAAGAATTCTTTAACTCAATTAAACTATGAAAAGCTGAATTGAATTGATCGATTGATCTATGATGACTTTCTTTACATTTATTTTGAGATCATTTATCTCTTTGAATCCAAATTCAAGTGTCTAAGCAATTTAACATCAAACATTCGTGTCGTCGCCATTTTGGGTCCGCTTTGGACTATTCAACAATCATAATTTCAATTAAAATCACCTGATGAATGAATAACTTTTATTCAATTATCGAGTTCAACTCATTACAACCCTTGGAACTAGAATCTTCCCATATATATTCTCGATGATTAAATTGTTCAGTATTCTGACGTGAAAAATCAGAGAACGATGAGAGAATATAAACAGAACAAAAAAAAATTTTTGATTAATTTAATAGCAAAAATTTAAATAGAAATAGACGAATGATTGATGTGTTATTCTTCTCCAAATAAGGAAGTGATCATCCTGTCAATCGATCAATTCACGAAGAAACTAAAGTGTATCCTTATTATCAATTGTTAATCAAAAATTAACTGGGAAAATTCATTAAAAGAATATCGCTAATTATTCTTGAAAATTCTGTTTACGATTCATTTCTAGAATAAGCAAAAGTCACCTCGCCATCCTAAGCTCTTTCCTTTGGTAGGCTTAAAAAGGCGATCTTTAGTCGTATTTTCTCGATTTATCAATCAAGTAAAGTTGAAAATCATGACATAACAGTTTTCACTTCTCGGACCAACAATTTTTTTTTAAATAATCGGGCTTCTTCACCGACAGTATAAACAGCATGGGAATTTTTCAATAATGATTGTGAATAATTGTTGATAAACTTTTTCTGTTGATGCCTTGCCTTCGATTCCATGTAGACGATGCATCCGACGGTTATTATCTACCTGAAGAGCTTCAGGTAGATCGGTGAAAACGTAAGTTGGTGCTAGGACCCAATGCCCCAAAATGTTACCAGCTACACTTGTAATTGCAATTTCGTTGGGTAGAAATTTCCAATTTCGGCCGCGAAAACCAACAACAGCAATAGCGAGCTCCATCTTAGCGACTGAATTGTTTAGGAATGAATGATGCGCCCTGCTCATATGGGATAATTTTCCAGCTTTTCTTTAGTATTAGAGGTGGGGGAAACGGTTCAAAGAAATAAAGAAGATTTCAAAGTAAGTATAAAAAATTTATTCATTTTTCATTCGAGTTACATTTTTTCAATTGTAATATTAATCTTTTGAGTGTAATTTCAAAGTGTCGGAATTACGGGACTCTTTAATTCTTTCCATTATAAGAGGTGATGTGATGTAATATAATGAGCCTTCAAATTAATAAGTTCTCCAGCAAAGAAACATGTAAAAGGATAAGTTACAAAAGGGCGATGTACAATTTTCTTCAAAGCGTAACACAGATCGGAATAATTTTTCAACATATAATTTTCAATTTCTTCTTCATTAGGTACACTGGTTTCATAGGATGTTTTCATGAGATCCCTCCATATGAAGTCGCCCACCATCTCGATGAGAGCATTGAGATTATCTTGCAGATGTAGGCCGAGCAGAACATCTAACCATTCGTTAATCCATGTTACTTTTTTCCAAAGATTTTTTACGGTCACAGCATGCATAAACACTTCGCAATGATTTGAGTGAATATTACACACTGTTGAGTACGAGTCGTACCAAAGCTCACAACTAGGTCACCACATTCGATGATACTTAAATTTCGATGAAGTTCAGTATCTTTGTAATCAAAGTAGTCGAGAATACACTCCAAGTTGTTTGTCAGTTTTTCCCATGTATCAAAGGCCAATGTATTTCTACTACGTGAATTTACACCGTAAAGTTTCCCAGATGGAACAATGGATGAATTTTCTTGCAAATCGATGCCGACACCAAGTCTTTTTGTCATTGAATTATTCAATGCAAAGGCACTGCAGAGCATAACTGTTTGCCCCGGCCAGGAAGTTTTCTCTTTATTATTAGCCATGGATATTTCAAAGCAAAAGAAACTGAATCGCCCTCGCAGCTCCTCAAGCCTTTTATATATATGGAGCGTAAGATTGGGGGAAAGCATGTGTTGAAGGCAGAAAAATTAAAAAACGACGTGGCTCGCCGGGCTAGCGTAAATTGGTCCATCTTCATGTTCCCCTGATGATGTTCTTTTCATATCCTTATTATTTCCATCACCTTTTTTGGTCTATACACAGCTGTATGCCACCTTTCAGAATACCCACACAGCAGGGGTACGGAGCAGATAGACAAGGAAGCTGGCGGCTAGTGCAATTTCTCCCCACATTGTCCAAAACCACATCTTCTCATGCCTTTGTTTTTCTCGCTTTTGTTCTCCAATGTACTCCAAATTTTTTTGAATTTCATCGAGAGTCACATCATACGATAAGACTCCGGCAATATTAGCATCGGTCACAACTCGTGGAATATCTGATTGATTATATGGTGCATGAAGAGGCGCATAACCAGAAATTTGTGGTAGGATGTCCGAGATATTCAAACGAATAGAGGAATTATATTGATATGCGGTTTCTATGAGCGTGGCAGCCGTGTTTCATCGGAAAATTCCCGAGCCCGAGAGAATCACTGTTTCCTTTGAAATGTCCCCACAAATTATTTGAGCCTTTTCCTCTTCAGGTAGAGAATAGAGCCATGCCTTCATATTATTCAATTGTTTCCAGTATGGATTGAATATTTTACTAATCCTGATATCACAATCCTCAAACGGTTCATGTTTTTCAGTGGCTATTAATGATATGTCGCATTTATCACTTGGAGAATGGATAGCTTGGAGAGCACATATGATAATTGTGTGTCTCTGAACAGTGAGGCAGATCATCTTCATGAATTAGCATATAAACGTCTTGCTCATGTGAGATAACTAAATAATCCGTACGAGGTTAAATGTATGCCAAGCCTTTTTTATTCTCTCTGAATATTTGGATTATGGGGAATGGATGCATTTTATATAAAAAATGAACATTTGGGTGCAAAGAAGAATATGTAAAACGTGAAATACTTTTCCACCATGATAGCCAATGGAAGTCTTGGAAATTTTCCTTAACTCTCCAGCACGTAATATACGCGGAATATACGCTCTTTATTATCATCATGTCCTAGTTTTGCAAAATATACAGAGATAATTACTATCTGCAAATTATTAACATATGTGTCAATTATCATTTCTTTATGACGTATCCCAAATGATTATTAAATGTGATTTTATTCTCAATGTTTTGAAGTTTATATACTTTGAGAATTATCCTATCCAATAAAATATTATGACGAGCCGAACGGTTTTTTATAGTATCAATTTCATCATGAATACGGTGAAATTCTGATTTCACTATATGGGTTTGATTACCGATTAAATTGACTATATTCTTCTGCCTTTCATACAATTTGTCAATTTCTTTATTATAATATAATGCATCTTCTTCGTCAAGAGTGCCAAAGAGCGCGCGGCTTATACCCCCAATAAAACCCGAGGGTACCCTCCGTTTTACAGTGGGTGTATCATCGTTCTGCTATTTCATATTTGGATTTTATATAACTCGTATCAAGTATTGAAGCACAAGGTTCACGTATTTCATATTCGAAAAATATCGTTTCATGAGACTTTATTGCATTTTCAGACATGAAAGGTTTTTGTGATTGAAAAAAATTGATATCAATGGATGTCAATAAACGCCATTCGCCTTTAGCGAAACGAATGCGATGCATTAGTTCATAATATAAACCCACACCAGAGTCAATCGGTGTTTTCGTAAAATTTATAATCTGGGCCCCTCCAAGGGGTACTGACAGTGCCAGCAAAGCGGTCAGGAGCAGGTACACAGACATTTTGACCTTTCATTTTATTGCTTCAACTCACAGACAAAAATAACAGGGAAATGCTTTTCAAAAAGAAGAGATGTGATCTCTTTCACTCCACACAACTGAATGAGAGATTGATCGTTATTACAGAATTATATGTAAAATAACTAGAAATGCATCGACCAAGATGGTCGCTATGTTGACAGTGTCTCACTGTATGTACAAGAGAGTGTCTCATCTCTCGTACAAATCCAACATGTGGTGCCCCACATTTATATAAAAGAGATCGTTGGCTACTCAGGTTTGATAGTGAGAATGGCAAAAAGTTACTGACTCTTTCATTTCCGCATCTAGTTTGTGCATCTAAGTTTGTTGCCGTGTGAGACCCAAAATCTTTGCGTCGACAACCACCAACCCCCACAAGTATTGCCGTAGCATCTCTATTGACACATGGAAAAGTGAATACAGAAGACCCTAGAGAAATTGAATTAGCAGTGAATATTATCCAACAATGCCGTGACATCATGTTTTTTTTCAATTGATTTACGGTGTATGGAATACATAGTGAATTCGTGTAATCCTCTTAATGATGAAAAAGAACGTTATGGGAATGTACATTTCTGCATACGGTCATAAAAATTCTGTAAAAAACTTTATAAGTGTGGATATACTATATCCAAGTAACCCCAATGAAATGCTGTTTGAATCCACACACATTTTTCCTCCCAGGGGTCCACATTATCCCCACCACCAGATTTTTACTCATCTCCCCACTATTCTACACATTGATCGTTGATGAAAACTAAAGAAATTTCCGAGAGAATTATTTTGCTTCATACAATTTGGACCCTCTTCATTATTACACAGCGTCAGGCTTGGCGTTTGACACAATGTTGAAAATGACTGGAGTTCAATTGGAATTATTCCAAGATGCCAAAATGCTCCTTTTCATCGAGAAAGGCATCAGGGGAGGATTGTCACAGTGCTCAAATCGATATGGAAACGCTAATAATCCATATATAGAGTCTGAATATGAATGTGATAAAGAAAAATCATACCTGATGTATCTGGATGTGAATAATTTATATGGAGCAGCAATGAGTTATCTGCCGAGTGGGAACTTCCGTTGGATGAAAAAATCGTCATTCTTCAAAGTCCAGGAAATTCCAGATGACTCTGTAATTTCCGGGACATTGAGGAATGACCATTTTTCCATCCAACGAAACTGGATATATTTTGGAAATTGATCTGGAATACCCGGAGGAATTGCATGAGCAACATAAGGGCTTGCTATTGTGTCCGGAGCATATTATACCCCC
Organism: Diachasma alloeum; assembly: GCF_001412515.2. Taxonomy (NCBI): domain Eukaryota; kingdom Metazoa; phylum Arthropoda; class Insecta; order Hymenoptera; family Braconidae; genus Diachasma; species Diachasma alloeum. Next base: position 17,876 of record NW_021681531.1, read on the forward strand.
TAACGGTCAAGCAAAATTGCCAAAAATAATAAAACTAACCAAAAATAGTTGTCTCATTCATTATCGAAATTTGAAACAATATTCTAAATTGGAGCTCAAAATTACTATAATCCATAGAATTTTGAAGTTTTTTCAAAGCCCTTGGTTAAAAAAATATATTGACCTCAATACGACTCTCCGCCAAGAATTTCGCAACGACTTTGAAAATAAATTTCTACAAACTAATAAATAACGCATTGTTTTATAAAATAATGGAGAATGTTCGAACACCACTTGATGTAAAATTGATAACAAAATGAGGGGAACGATGGGGGGCGGAGAGTTAGATTTCGAAACCCAACTATCATACCAGCGTCATTTTTGATAATGAATTACTCATCCTTCAAATGAGTTGTAAGAAAATTAGATTTAATAAACCAGTATATGTAGGCTTTAGTTTTTCAGATATTTCTAAAACAAACATTTACGATTTTCACTATAATTATGTAAAAAGTACTTTCAAGGATAGGGCAAAATTATTATACAAAGACACAGATAGTCTTATTTAGCATTTTAAAGTAGATAATATTTATCAAGTCATGAAAGAAGATATAAATAAATTCGATAATTCGGATTACCCAGTAGATATTGTTCATAATATGCCTCTAAAGAAGAAAAAATTAGATTTAATGAAGGATGAGAATCATGGTAAGGTCATGATTGAGTTTTTGGGACTGCAAGCAAAAATGTATAATGTCAAATTTTCCGGTGAAGATAGAGAAAAATCACCAAAGGAGTGGAAAGATCAGCGTTAAAACGTATCACATTCAGTCATTATAAAGCATGCTTCGAGCACCATGAAAATATTTGGATGCCGCAAAATATGATTAGATCCATCAAACATGACGTGTTCACAATTAATCAAACAAAATTAGCTCTAAGTTGGCATGACTATCTTAGCATCACTATCTTGGGAGCTACTGGAGATTACGGAAGACAATTGTACTGGAAAATATTCGACACCTACTTTACAACATATTTTTTCAAATTTTCCGCACCATGCCCTGATGATTTGTTGTTGACTTCTGAATTTGTTTATTGATTCACTTATAGTGAGTTCAACTTTTTTGAAACAAAATTCTTTCCCCGAAACTTACACCTGTTTTGAATGAAATAGTTTTTTTGGTTGTCTTTGATAAAATTGATATTTATTGAGTTATAATTTTTTCAAGAAACAACTCACCCGGCCCGTCTTGAAAATTTTGATTTCGCATAACTTCAGCAAATGTTTTAATAACTCTGCAGTGTATGGAATAAATCAACAATATATTCAATATTTCTTGAAGTTTAAAAAAAAAGTCTTTTGATTTCATGGAAGTAGTATGGAACGTCTCTGTGGCGTATCCTGTGATCCTCAACCGGCCAAAAAAGTTGTAATTATTTTTCTGTCATGAAAATTTCTTCCGAAGTTGCAAGTCTTCGCTTCCTCAGTGATTTCATATCACAGTTTTTCTCTTTACATATAAACAGAATTTCCTACCATGACAAGTTTTTTTCTTCATGCATCGAAACATTCTTCTGTGATAATCATTTTTTCTGGAGTTCTTTCTGCATCTAAAAATTTTCTTCGTGATTTCAAGATTTTTTCCATAAAGACAAGTCTTTTTCTTCGTATTCCGGAATATGTTATTTGCAATAACTAATAGTATTCTTTGTAAATAAAAAATATTTTCAGAGTCAACACAATTTTCTATTTTACATCTTCACGTTTTTTTTCAAAGTATCCGAGTTATTTTGTTTACATCAGAGAGTTTTGCATGATTATTTCATATGCAATCAGAAATGTTTTCTTTGTAACATCAAGAATTCTCAATTTGACTCAAGTTTCCATCTTTGCGTCTCTAAAATTTTTCGTCGTCCAAAAAATTTTCAATATCACTAACTTTTTCTTCTTTGCATACTGAAAAATGGTTGTCATCAAAGATTTATTTCTGTGATGACACATTTTTTTCAGGTATCACTAAAATTTTCTTCTTTACATATCGAAATATTTTTTTCAACGAAATATTTTCTGTGTAACAAGAAAGTTTTTCCTGTGTAATCCAAAATCTCTCTATGACATCGAAAATTTGTTTTTGGTGACTATAAAATATTTTCTTTGAGACGTCCAGACTTGTCAATATCACTCAAGTTTTCTTCTTTGTATATTGAAACATTTGGTCATGACAATTTTTTTCTGTCCAACAAAAGTGTTTTCTGCGCGATCATAAAATTTTTCTATACCGTGAGGGTGTCAGTTCTCGGACGGTTAAGGGTAACTCGACCATCAATAACCGATTCTTCGTTTTTTTTTCCGTCAAATATGAAGTTTGCGGTTTCCATAGTCATTTTTGATGTTTTTGGGACAAGAACACATTTGATTTTTATTAAAAAACTTCGGAATTCGATAAATATTTGTTAAAACAAAACACAGCTCCCCGGATTCAGTTCTCGGACGACATGAATTCAATTCTCGGACAAAGTGAATGAGAGGGGTTTGGGAGAAGGAAAAATATTGGAAATCAATTGTAAAAAATATTTTTGACAGATCTATTCTCATTCTAATAGCCATAAACTTATTACACACTAAATGATAACCATGAATAACCATTATTATTATGAATTAAGAGTAATTAAGCCAAGAGATTTTATCAGTTTGTGAACGGAATTCTGCAATTGATCCTTAGTGACGGGAAACCCTCTATCAGCCATATAACAAATCCATTCTACCGGTTTCTTCTCATAAAATTCTCCCACAATACACTCAGGGTCAGGTCTGTTGATCCCAGCTTTTGTCTTGCCATTTGCCTTGTCGTATAAGGTTGACTTAGGGATATTATATTCTTTGCTGACTGATCCCAAAGATCTTCCTGTTCTGATCGCCGTCAGAGCACTTTCTAACTGCTCAGGAGTATACTCTGGTGCTTTTGATTTTCTAAGTCGCGAAAGCGTCGCAGGCCTGAAAGAGTCGAAGAATGGATGATTTTTTTTGTTATTATTCTTGGGAATCATTTTTTTTTCAAAAACGTGAGAAGAATGTCTCCATGAGAATAAGAGCACTGACAGGGATGAACGCCTGTATGAATAAATTTAATGAAAAAATTTAGCGCTTTCTTTGAGATTTTTTTTTCAGCAATTTTAGCAACAAAAACGAAAAAAAATTTAGCAGAAAAAAATTCTTATTAAACCTTTGAATTTCATTAAACATCTCAAAATCTCTTTACTTTTTTCAAACCGAATATCTCTTGGACAAATGAAACGGTAAAATTAGATAAAATTCTATATAAATGGTCCAAAAAACGAATAGAATTTCCCAATAGAATTCTAATGGAACTCCAAGAGAATTCTCATAGAATTCCACTAGAAATGCAATAGAATTTCTCAGAGAAAGTGCTAAGTTTTTCTGTCAAATTTCTTCATGCGTGCGATTGAGGTTAAGCACATGGATAAACACGTCCGAGAACTGAACCCACCTCGTCTTTGGTGGATTCAGATCTCGGACCCTCAATTTCTCCAATAATTTATTTATTTTTTTAAATTGTCCACATCTATTTTTATTCGAAAATTAACCTTCAACTCATAAAAACCGATTATAAACAATTTTTCACTTACATTTTGTTGTTAGATCCTTAAGAAGCACAGAGGGATTTCACCGCCCGCACACTACATAACACTCCACAGACCCTCCTACTGTGTGAACCCTCGAATAAATATAAGTGTAATTATTCTGTACACTTAGTGAAATATTAATAAATATTGCAATTTGGGAAATATTTATTCTACTTTTCGAGGGAATAACAGAAAATGGCCATCGAGCACTATGGATATGCAATTAATTTGAAATTCGATCGTAAGAGTGCTCTGCGTCCGAGATCTGAATACCATCCGAGAACGTCCTCACGGTAACATGAGGAATTTTTTTTCGTAAGATCACTAACGCTTTCTTCTTCACATATTGAAATATTTTTGAAATATTGAAATATTTTTCCAGCGGAATGTTTCCTCTGTTACAACCAAGTTTTTCCTGTGCAATCCAAAATTTCCCTATAACCAACGTCGGTGGCCGAGTGGATTAGACGCAAGTCTAGTGTGCGAAAGGTTGTGAGTTCGATTCCCCGTGGAACCGAATTTTCCAACGGAAGACTCCGGCGAGCGGGAGGTTGCTAATAGAGAAACCGCCTGTACCGACATGGGTTTTCTGTGGTTTCCCCATGCTAATTCTATGTTCTATAGGAATGCGAATGCAGTACAGTGTAGAATCTACAGCCGCATGCATAGGGTTGGATAGAGTGCCGAATGGGACCCGAAAAGGGACTCTGAGGCCGTAAAAAAAGAAAAAAAATGTCCCTATAACATCGAAGGTAATTTTTTGTGACTATAAAATTTGTTCTTTGAGATGTCCACAGTTTTCAACATAACAAAACTTGTCTTCTTTTGCATATTGAGTTTTTTTTCAGCTAAGATGTACCTCTGTGATGACAATTTTTTTGTTTGCCACAAAAGTGTTTTCTGCGGAATTACAAAATTTTTCTTTGTACCAACAGTTGTGCTTTGCGATCACAAGTTTTTTCCATAAAGACAAGATTTTTTTATGTGCAATCAGAAAATTTTTCTTTGTAACATTAACAATTTTCAATTTGACTCGTTTTCGTTTGTATGTATCAATAATTTTTCATCGTCCCAAGAATTTTCAATATTACAAACTTTTTCTTCTGTGCATACTGAAAAATTTTTTTCATCAAATTTTTTTTTCTGTGATGACATGTTTCCAACTATCTCAAACAGTTTTTTCTTTGCATATAAAAGATACTAAGTGTAGGATTAAAAGTTTTTTTTCCAATAATATTTGTTCTTTGCGATCATAGAATTTTTTCTATTGGAGTTATAAGTTTTTCTTTGCGATCACCAAATTTTTATGTCGAAAGACAACATTTTTTAATATACAACTGACAATTTTTCTGCAACTTCAGAATTTTTTTTCCGTAATGTCAAGTTTTTCTACGGGTTATCAAAGTTCTCTTCTCTGTACATTGAAACAGCTTCGGTCATGACAAGTTTTTTTCTTTGCAACAAAAGTTTTTTCTTTGCGATCACAAGTTTCTTATACATATATTGTATCTCTCTATATTCTCTCTATATAATAAAAAAATAAGGAGGTTTAAAAATTTACAAGTCGCCCCCCTGTCACTCCCCCTCCGCCCCTCCACCTCCCCTTCCCCTTCACGCCCTCCGCCTCCCCCCGCCCCTCCACTACCCCCTACTACCCCCCTCCCTTCTCCACTACCTCTTATTAACCCCCTTCTCCAGTACCCCCTATTATGCCCCCACCTCCCTCGTTTCCCCTCGCTACTCCCACCCCTTCTGACCCTCGTCTGTGATCCAGAGTCTGGACGTTGTCTGTCACCCAGATTCTGATCCTTGTCTGTGGTCTACATTCTGACCCTCACTGTGAGCCACATTCTGACCCTTTTCTGTGACCCAGATTCTGACCCTTGTCTGCGGCCTAGATTCTGATCCTGACGGTCACCCAGATTCTGACCCTTATCTGTGGCTTAGATTCTGATCCTCACTGTGACCCAGATTCTGACCCTTATCTATGACCCACATTTTAACCCTTATCTGTGACCCAGAGCCTGACCCTTATCTGTGACCCAGAGCCTGACCCTTATCTGTGACCAAGAGCCTGACCCTTATCTGTGACTCAGATTCTGACACTTATCTGTGACCCTGATTCTGACCCTTACTGTGGCCTATATCCTGACACTGTGCCCACGATTCTCTTATCTGTGACCTCGAAAAACCCTTCATGCTTTACTCCTCGCAGTCACACCCTCTCAGTCACATGGGGAGGGGGAGGTGGAGCGAGCGAAGCGAGCGGGGGGGGGTGAAGCCCCCCCGGGCTTGCGAGTGGTAGTTCAGTCGTATTAGACTTGAACCCTAAAATAACACCTCTGGGAACAAAAAATAACCAAAATCTCGAGTAAATTGCCCTTATAAACATATCCAAACAGGTCTTTCAAATAATAACCGCAGAATTTTAAATTATATAAAAACGAATGCAAATTTGCAACCCGATGCTTCTCATAATGGCAATTTCCTCTCAGTTTATTTAATCGAGAAAAAAAAATACCTTTTTGTAGGGGAATTAATGCTCTACAAATGTCATACAGGAACCTGTACCCAAAAGTGCCCATTTTTTATGCAAATAATTGTTAANATATCCAAACAGGTCTTTCAAATAATAACCGCAGAATTTTTAATTATATAAAAACGAATGGAAATTTGCAACCCGATGCTTCTCATAATGGCAATTTCCTCTCAGTTTATTTAATCGAGAAAAAAAAATACCTTTTTGTAGGGGAATTAATGCTCTACAAATGTCATACAGGAACCTGTACCCAAAAGTGCCCATTTTTTATGCAAATAATTGTTAAAGCATTTTCCAACGCCAATAGCCCTAAACGCTCAGCTGATCCACTCGCTCCCCCCTACGATTGCGCATGCAGCCTACATCGACGCCGTCGATTTGAACGATTATCTAATTATCTCATGATCCACAGATAATCAATTAGCAATTAATTGTTGTTAGAAATGTGAATAAACGACATAAACCTTCCATTCAATTTCCATTGAATTTCTTTAAAAACTATTGCCTTTAAATTTTCAAGAATTATTAAGGTACATGACAGTTTGTTTCATTATCTTTCACGATTTCTCATTGAAATGAAATTAGCAGCTGCTTTTGGTCACAAAAATACCGTAAAAAACAACTTTTAATGCCATTTTTCATACCTTTTTGAAAAAATGGTTAGCCTTATTGAATCTATCAGTGTCGCTCAAAAAAGAAAGGAGAGAAAATAAGTTTCATTGGTGTTTTTGAACTGTGCCTTATTATTTTTTCATGAAGTCTCTTTTATTGAAAATTCCTGGAGACTAAAGAGAATGGAGAATAATTAAAATTTATTACCTAAATCAAACTCAACTATCCGAAGAATTTCCCAGCTTTTTCAATGGATTTATGATACGAAATGACTCTCTTATAATAATGTTTTATAGCTTAAGAGAAATTTTCTATAAGCTGAATATTAGGGTCCTTCCAAGTACCCTTCTCATTTGTTTCAATGTCAGTGAAAAGCTGATGGCCTCTATTGCCATTTTTCCTGGAGGGTTCACTATCCGGATCAGCTGCTCCTCCCACACCGGACCCTTAGCCCCCCTGCGGGCCCATTCATGGCGGGGCAAGTATACCGCATCATTTCAATAACTGCACTGACATTAGGTAGCACTGGATAGGATAAGGACTCCCAGCCAGTTTCACTAGGTCTAATCCTCTCTGCCGTAATTTTTGGTAGCTATTTCATCTCTTGAAACTCGTGATTTCGGTCAGTACACTCCGCATTTTCGAAGCGTTCACATCGTAAGAGCGAATTATTGATCGGAGCGTTCAAATTTCTGTACGCCAAGTGTGGGGCCTGTTGTAGTGATCTTTTGTGACGAAAGAATTTTGACTTGCTCCCCTCTCTTATATACGGAAGCAGCTACGCTAGTATACGTTGAGCCTAAGGGACCGTTAGTGAAGTTCTTGGGATCGGAACTGTGGTGTATCTTCAATTGTCGTGTTGTTTCTCAGTGGAAGTTTTTAGTGTGACTATTATCAGTGACATGTCTTATCCAGGATTGTGTTTTATTTGTGATGAAGAATTGGGCGGTGATGTCACAAAAATCACCACGATTAAACAGAAGGCCATCAACACTCTCATACACAAGAGCAAGACATTGTATGGAGAAGATAGGTGGCAAAAAATTCATCATCTTACTGAACTCAAAGTCCATGAATTATGTAGGTTCAATTATTCTGTGGGTAAAGGCAAAAGAAGACTCAAAATCTTCAACGTCATCAACCGATGGACAAGGAGAATTTGACTTCAAAGGGAATTGTTTTTTGTGTGGAGCCCCATGGATCCCTAAAAATAAACCTGGACGACTGGTAGCAACGACACATTTGCAAGAGAACATCCAAAAGTGGGCTAATGAACGCAATGACGAGTTCTCACAGGCTATTCTGAAGAGAATTGGATCTAAAAGCTTGCTTGAAGTGCAGGCGCGTTATCATATAGCGTGCTACGACAGTTTCAAGTATGTTCAAAGGGGTACCAGTCAAGGCAGGCCTAAAATGAAGGGTTTGGAGGAAGCTTTTGAGAAACTTTGCCAGTACATGGAAGAGAGTGAAGATTGTCAGTTCGTCTACAGTGATTTAATAGATAAAATGGAGGGATGGGAAATATCAACAATAACCTTGAAGAAGAAATTGCAGAACAAGTACATAGATGATATTTCATTCTTCGAGTCTCCAGGGAAGCCTACTATAGTATGCTTTCGAAACACTGGGTACAAGGTACTGACGAAGAATTTCTATGAAACAAGAGGTAGTACTGATGAAGAAGAACGATTGCGCATAGTTTTGGCTGCAGCTGACATAATTCGTGAAGACATCAAGAGTAAGGTGTATGATTCTTCAACATATCCACCGCCTGAAGAACTACTTTCTAATATTGAGAAAGATAGCCCACCGACATTGCTAGCATTCTTCGATCGCGTGGCATTGAAGGGGAAGAAAGGTAACGAGGATAAATTGAAGACAAAAATTCACAGTATTGCTCATGCAATAATATCACTGGTCCGGCCGAGGTCATTCATCTCATCCATTCAATTATCTACTGCAGTTTATTTAATGAGAAAATTTGGTTCACGCTTGATTATTGATGTTCTCTCTAAACTGGGGTTCTGTACATCATATACCAGCGTAAGTGTGTACGAAGCTTCCGCTATCGTGGGCTGTGATAAGCAAATACTACCAGGTGCGTATCTGCAACATGTATTTGACAATGCAGATCATAATGTCTGCACTCTTGACGGCATGAACACTTTTCATAGTATGGGTGGTATTCGCTGCGTTACTCCAAAAACATCAATCAGCCATCAAGGAGGAATAAAAAAATTAACTCGAGAACCGAAAGCTAGCCTATTAGCTGGGAAATTCAATTTCCCAATCGTATCTTTCAATCGATCCAAAGCGTCTCGATCAGCACTGCAATCAATAACTTTCAACGACGTTTCACAACTTGACCTCGGAGTTCGGCCGGAATTATCATCAGCACATTCTTTACATATTTTTGCCAAAAAAATGGACATACCAAATATTCCGAGTTTCAGAGGATTCATGGAAACTGTAAGCCATGATACTGATTATCAAATGTCACAAATTGTTTGCTTACCTTTTGTCAATCTACCGCCATCAGATCTCACTACAATAACCACTGTATTACGCGCTGCAGCTGTGGAGTGTGTACGAATAGATCAGAAAACTTGTTTCGTCACTTTCGATTTACCTCGCTACATGAAAGCTCAAGAAATTGTTACAAATGGCGATCCTCTTTTGAAAGATGTCGTCCTTAGGTTGGGAGGTTTTCATCTGTTGATGTCTTTCCTTGGAGCGGTTGGGTATATAATGGATGGTAGTGGACTGAAGGAGTTATTGAGCACAGTTTACGCAGGCAATACTGTCGACCACATGTTGACAGGTCATGCTTTTAGCAGAGCAGTTAGAGGTCATCTTCTTGTTCACACTGCGTTGGGAACAATTATTGCCAGACATATGGAAACAGTCGACGATGAAAACAAAGAATATATGAAGAAGTTCCTGGAGGATTTCGCTGTACAACCGCCGACCTTACAAGAAATCAATGAGGATGAGCACTTGAAAGCTTTCACTACCGAAATGTTGAAGAGTATAGATGTTTTGGGGAAAAAAGGACGAACCCCTAGACTGTGGCTGCTATATTTTCATTGCATTACATTGGTGAAACAGTTCATTGAAGCTGAGCGCATAGGGAATTGGCAGCTCCACCTCCAGTGTGTCCGAGACATGCTTCCTATCTTCCATGCCGCTGGTCATCTTCCATATGCCAAGGGTGGCCAGATATACTTGCAACAAATGTATGAGCTGCCTGATAGAATGGATCCTCGAGAATACAAGAGGTTCACTACTGAAGGGCATTTCACAATACGAAGATCAGACAAAAAATGGGCAGGTATCTGGACTGATATGACGATAGAGCAGACATTAATGCGTGTCATGAAAGTCTCTGGTGGGCTGACGACTGGACGTGGAGTGAACAAAGAAGGCGTGTTAGCAAGGTGGATCCTGGGAATGCCTATTGCATATGAAGTGATGAATGCCTTCGAGACGTTTTGTGGAGTCAGAGGGGCTACTTCTGAACAACACACTGACTGGAGACCTAGTAATATAGCACGGGATAATCTTGATTATCAAAAGTTCGTCGAGTGGTTATCGGCCCATGACCCCTTCACTACTGGTGATCCTGAAAAACTAATTTCAATCGCTGATGGAATGTGTGGCGGCAAGGAAGTGAACTGCGATGGAGCTATTGAAATAGGATTGAATGCAATGAAGGTGATGGTTGGAGTGAATGCTGCAGAGCTGAAGTTGAAACGAAGTACACGTGTCAAATCCCTGGCAATAACAAAACGGGGAGTAAAATTGAATGATGAAGTTGTGGCTGTCAATACAACTCTCTTATTCCAACGTATTACAGCAGTTGTCAAGAATGACAGTGAGTTAGCTGTTGACTCGTTGCATCATGAGCTCGCCCCATTCCCTCTTGCTCTGTTTGACGCTACCGGAATAATGAGGAAATCAAAGAAATCCGAGCTATACAAAGAGTTCAAGTCTGTCCCAGTCAATGCTATTGATCTCACAGCATGCAGAATGGTCATAGATGGTGGCTTCTTGCTTCATAAAGTTGGTTGGCCCCTGGGGAGCACCTACCAAGAAATTTTCAAATTGTACGAGAATTATATTCTGAGGCATTATAGTACTAATACTATTGTCGTATTCGATGGGTACAAGCAATCAGATGCTAGCATTAAATCTTATGAGAGATTTAGAAGAACTACAAGCAAATTAGCCGCAGAAGTGGTCTTCGATAAGACCATGATTGCGAATATGAAGCCATCAGAATTCCTATCAAACAGCAAGAATAAGGACAGGTTTATTGATCATTTGAAGATACATCTAGTTGATGCAGGAATAGCAGTGGAGCAAGCCCCGGAGGATGCTGATCGATTGATCGTGACTACTGCCATACAGCAGCTTGATTGTCATGAGCGAGTAGTAGTTGTCGGTACAGATGTCGATCTGCTAGTGCTCATGATAGGACTGACCCCCGTGGATAAAGAGATACACTACATGAAGGAAGATCTTGCCAACGTCGACACCATACTGTTTTCTTCAAAAGACAATCAAGATTTCAGGCAGAACATTCTTTTCTATCATGCCTTTACTGGGTGTGATACAACTAGTGAGATTTTGAATAAAGGAAAGAGAGCATTCCTGAAAGTATTGAAGAAGAAACCAAAACTACAGGAATATGTGGAGACTTTCAATGACCCGACATCTGCAAGAGAAGACATCAAGAGTGCTGGTGAACTTTTGATGATGGCTGTTTATGGTGCTGGAGAATGGCAGAAGTCCATCAATTCCCATCGCTATGAACGTTTCGTTCAATCAGCTACCTCCGCGAAAACTGAAGTAAGGTTAGCTAAGCTTCCTCCTACAGCTGGCTCAGTTGAACAACATTCATTGCGAGTCTACTCCCAAGTTCAACAGTAGAAGGGCAACAATCAACTCAATCCACGGGACTGGGGCTGGGAACTTAAGGATGAAGTGCTCTTGCCTGTGATGACGAAGGAAGCTCCGGCGCCCGCTAGTATCCTTAAAATGATCCACTGTTCATGCAAAGGAGGCTGCACAAATCGATGTGGATGTAGACTTGCAAATCTCAAGTGCTCCAGCGTATGTTCAGGATGTCACGGCAATTCTTGTACCAATGCCCCTCCTATTGATTTGACTTCGGATACTTCCGAATGTTCGAATGATTCCGATGCGGTCTTTGTTGATCAATTCGATTCAATAATCACTGATCACATTGGAGGACTGTTGGATGACGATGATGAAAACCACAGCGTTCTATCAGCACAGGAAGAGAATATGACGATGAGTGGAGAAGCCGATGACTTTCAAGTCTTCAGTGAGCCAAGCACGAGTAAACGTCGACGTGTCAAATAGCTGATCTTCACACAGGTAGGGACTAAAATCAATTTTTCCTATCATATTATCACATTTTTATATCATTGGAAGTTCAAATGCATTTTTTTTTGTTTTTCAGATCATATGAATTGTCCAACGGTTTCCTGAGGAGATTTGCCAGAAGCATGTGAATATTGCTGGATAATTCCATTTGAAGTTATTCTTCTTGACATGACAGTTCAATGCTCGATGAGCTCATGATGCAGGTTCGAGGCATCTGCATCGAAATGATTTCCAATGTTATTATTCTTGGATTTTTATATAGACATGAGGCGCATTAGAATAATTCATAATTATTCTGCAAAAGTATTATTAAATTTGTCATCACAATAATAACTATTGTATTAGGGATATAAGTCATTTATTTAAATTTATTTCTGTCGTTCTAGAGAGCATTTGCTTTTCATGCATTCGTGTGGTTTTTAGTCATTCTGATGTTTTGTAATCATAAATTGTACAATCGAATAAATCATTTTGTTCACTTGATAAAATTTACAAGTTCATTACTCATCTAGTCTGCTATCCCATTGAAAGTGAGAATTGCTATAGTTCCCCAATTTTGATTGAACTTTTTCATGATGATTTTTTTTATAGAGACTTTTACGAGCCAAAAAAAAGTCTTCTCTCTCTCTTTATTTTTCAGAAATTTATAAATTCCTTAAAGGTAGCCATTTTTCCAAAAGCACCTGCTAATTTGAATTTAATGAAAAATTGGTGAAGATAACGAAACAAACTGTCATGAACCTCATTTTTTTTGTCGTGTTACCTGCTCTTGTTTGCTGAAAAAAAAAATTGTTTCTTGAATATTTAAAACTACTAGTTTTTAAAAAAATTAATGGAATTGTTTATGTGGTTCATTCACATTTTAAATAGCAATTGATTGCTAATTGATTGTCTGTGGATCATGAGATAATTAGATAATCGTTCAAATCGACGGCGTCGATGTAGGCTGCGTGCGCAATTGTAGGGGGGAGCGAGTGGATCAGCTGAACGTTTAGGGCTATTGGCGTTGGAAAATGCTTTAACAATTATTTGTATAAAAAATAGGCACTTTTGGGTACAGGTTCCCGAATGACATTTGTAGAGCATTAATTCCCCTACAAAAAAGTTTTTTTTTCTCGATTAAATAAACTGAGAGGAAATTGTCATTATGAGAAGCATCGGAATGCAAATTTCCATTCGTTTTTATTTAATTAAAAATTCTGCGGTTATTATTCGAAAGACCTGTTTGGATATGTTTATAAGGGCAATTTACTCGACATTTTGGTTATTTTTTTGTTCCCAGAGGTGTTATTTTAGGGTTTCTTAAGTAAATCGGGATAGACTGACTGAACTAGGAGCGAGCAGGGGGAAAAGCCCCCTAGTATAGTTATCCTTTTCTTTTCGCCACAGAAGGGGGAATATTCTAGCAAGCCTACTTATATATTTATTTCGCTTTATTCCAATCTATTGTATTCGAGCTTGGCTTAGCAACCGAATACCTTACTACGTCACCTCGCGATAATTCGTAATAATTCGGACATCCGATCGATGATCTAATACCTTTATCCCGGGAGCTCACACTCTCGTTCTAGCTCTCATGGTGTAAACCGGGTTACATTGGTGTGAATAAATCTTATTCGATATAGTACACGAATTCCGAGTATTATACGTTACAAAAACCATGTATCCCTCACCGAACTCCCACAAAAAAAATCACTAAAAAAACAAACTCACGCATTGGAACTTCATTCTTCTTTTTCTCATGCATTCTCAATATTTGAAATACTTGCATAAGCATGAACAGTGAACTCCAATCGACCAGAGGTCGCCGACCAATGAAGACACACTGCACGGATGATTACAATATTTGAGGATAAACTTAACGACGAAATTCAAACTTTGAAAGCAATAATATATTAATTCCATTTCCTGATTGTTTGCAATCGCATGATATGAAGTTCGTGCCCATGTGTTGTGAGGTATTTTTCCAAGCGCGCAGGCGGGATACAAGTGCGTGGTTCTCCACTAGCTTTAAGCGACCCTTTGGACTCTCTCAACCCGGAATTAAGGACGACGGGAACAACCGAGAGGAACGAAAATACCAAAAAGGGCGCCAGTCCTTTTAACCTCCAAAGGACAAGGTCATATTGTTGAGATGCGTTCTAGGACCACGTCAGAGAACCGCGGAGGCGTGTGGGAAGAGGCGACAATTAATGCAACTCAACACTATGCAATTTTCATAAATAAAAGAATGTATTTTTACTCCATTATTCAAGATTTAGAACTTTTCGCAACCATGTGATAGAATTGAATACCAAAATTTTTCACAAGTGCGGGAGAAGACTCCCGCGAGCAAAGGCTCGACACAAATCAAAATAAATTCAAAAAGAAGAGAAAGATTAATTTGCAAAAATAAATGGAATAGAAACTAAATTAGAATTGGATCCTAAGTGAATCCCAAAAGAAAGTAGAAGTCCTTACATATAAAGAAGAGCATCGAGAATCTCGAATGAGCACTCGAACTGCACTCGAATGAGAATCGATTGTAAAAAAGTCGAACTCGAAACGCGAACCTGAGAACAAGCTTCGATAAGATCATCAACAGATGGCATTGCTAGGGAAATGGGCGCGAATTTCAAAAAATATTTCTTATCGGAAATAGAATACAAGTACATTATCTTAGATAAGTAAATTGATGTATATGTTGTGCATTATAAATATGAAAGGGAGCCCCTTCATCTCAACTGAGATAGTAATGCAAGGGGAGGGGGGAATGCATAAATTTCAGGGCGAAAAAATTTTTCCACCTAATTCTTTTTTTTTTCACCCGTTGAATAATAATATGGAGGTTCCCAAGTCTAACTCCTGTGAGATTTTTTGTTGTTAACGAATTATTAATAAACAATTGGAAAGCCAACTTTTGCGATGAGAATTTTTTTTTCCGTAGAACACACGTGATTTCAAGACGGTAAGTCTTCAAACATTTGTCCGTATTTACAGCGATTTTATCAAAAAAAATTCATGAACAAATGATTTTTAAAGTATTTTCCAATATTATTTGCTGAAAATGTTGACTGAAATTTTTTTTTGCATTTCACGTAGTTGTATGGGTTTTTCATATGATACGTGGGTGATTTATAAAAAAATCTACTTCGTTAATTTTTTTTCAATTTGTTTAAACAAAAGACGAAAAATATCAATTTTCATTAAGAAAATTTTCTTTTCTGAATATTGCAGATATTTTAGTAAAGATAAGTCCTTATGATTTTTGCCTTCATCTCGACTGTCTGTTGAATGAAAAATAATAAATTCGTTGGTCATTGTTTATCACTTTTTATTTAACAGACAGTTGAGTTGAGGGGAAATATCATGAGGACTAACCGTCCTTGAAATATCTTGAATCTTCAGAAAAAAAAAATTTCCCATTAAAAATCGACTTTTTTTTATCTTTCGTTTAAACAAATTATTAGAAAGAAAAATTCCGGTTAACGGGAAGTAGATTTGTTTATGAATCACTTACGTATCATATGAAGAACCTATTCAATTATGGGAAATGCGAAAAAAAGTTCCAGTCAACATTTTCAGTGAACACTATAGACAATACCTTGAAAATCATTTGTTTATGAATTTATATTGGTGGAACCGTTGCAAATATGGGAAAATATTCAAGGACTTATTCTCTTCGAAAACACGCGAATTCCATAGAAAAACTTTTTTCCGGCCGAAATAGCCGAAATGTCAATTGTTTATCAATAATTTGTTAGTAACAAAAAAAACTCAGGAATTCGACTTGGGTACCTTGATATTCGGATTCGACGGGTGAAAAAATGGAGAATCCATCGCAGGGAATGAATTATAGGAACTTGAAGGAAGTTCGCATTAATTTTAGCATTTGCTAAAAAGAGGAAAAAAAATAGAAACTAAAAAAATCCTTTTCTCATGATCTGATAAATATAAAGCAAAACAGATACTTGTGTTTATTCCTTGGAGTATAGCGAACATTTAAAAAAAAAAAAGTTGAAATCGGATGAAAACTGTGGTGCAAGGGGCATTTCTAAGCTAAAAACGTGAAAAACGACGTTTTTGGTGGATATACGGGGCAAAACGGTTCGGGTCCGAAATTTTTCTCACTTTTTATATATCCCTTCATATATCAAAATTCGCCCAATGGCTCTTAAGGCCGAGCCGAGAATTTCAAATTTCACCGCGGTCTCCCTTTAACACGTATTATAGAGCCCACATTGAATTTTAATT
This sequence comes from Diachasma alloeum, assembly GCF_001412515.2. Taxonomy (NCBI): domain Eukaryota; kingdom Metazoa; phylum Arthropoda; class Insecta; order Hymenoptera; family Braconidae; genus Diachasma; species Diachasma alloeum. Next base: position 34,299 of record NW_021681531.1, read on the forward strand.
TTAAAAATTAGAAAAATGCTGATATCTCGAAAACTTTGTATAGGAGGGTATACATATTTTGATTGATCTTGATAGAACATACCATGACAAATATTTTGAAAAAAAAAGTCAATCGGACCAGTAGTTCTGGAGATATTGAGCATAACAGTTTTTCCCAAAAAGTTGAATATCTCCTAAACTACTCATCCGATTCAGCCCATCCACAATCCCATAGTGTAATATTATAAGAACTACAATCGTACCGAATTTCAACTTTCTATCTTGATTTTTCGGGGCGCTATCGTGCTTACAACGATTTTTTCATAAAAATGAAAAATGCCAATTATTACCAAACTGTCTATAGTTACATAGCAATATTATGATATGATCCGATAGATATCATCGCAAAGAAGATTTTGACGTCAAAAAAATTGAATCGTCACGTCGTTTTTTAGATATGGAGGAGCAAAGATTTTCTAGAAATTGCTGTATCTCAGAAACTACTCGGCCGATTGAGTTGAAACTGCACCCAGAAATGCTTTAAAGTAATACCAATTATGTGACGAAATTTCAGATTTCAAACTTCAGCTTTAGTCCTTTTTGTGTCGTGATTTATACAAATTTTCGAAAAAATCGACACACACTGTCGGACACACAAACATACGTGGTCCGAAAAATTTTGTATTTGTTCGTTTCAGACTATTCTATATCATTTCCAAGCAAACTTAGCGAATCGAAAAATCGACCGATTACAATGTTTCCATTCGGAAACAAAAATTACAAGAATTGTTGGATTTTATAGAAGATTAGGAAAATTTCAGATTATTTATCGAAGGTACAAGTTCATGGAATAAAGAGACGAATAAAGGCGACGAATGAAAAATCTAGACTATAAGAAATTTTGGAATGAATGTTTTACCCTTTGAATAGAATTCAGTTCAAAAGTATATTAAAAATCTTATTCAGTGAGCGTACAAATTCCACATTAGTGAATCACTTATTGAAATATTGAAATTGAATAGGTAATGAACCGAGACGCATCGTTCTCATTAATCTGACACTCAGTACAATGAGAACGATGATGAATAATTAATTTTGATACAAATCAAAAAGAAAAAAAGGAGAGCAGGCATAATGAAAGGGCATCAACGTTGCGGCTGCACTCTGATTGGCTGAAATGAGAATAAAGAAAATAATTTTTAAAAACACGAGAGAAACGCCCAATGCTCTCAACAATACTACAAATTCTTCGTGTTACATGAAAAAAAATTCATAAGATTTTGGAATCATATGTAAAATTTGACTAAATTGCAGATGAATGATCCAAGTTTCTGATTGATGGAATCCTTGAATGGAATAGTGAAGAAGATCATGAATAAGGAGAAAATACTGCGAATTAGTGAAAAGGCATCAGAATTTGTTGGATAATTTTCCCAGACAAATAATAGAATGCTTTTGCAGGAGAGTAAAGGGGGATGAAGGTGGATGCAAAAAATTGAAAATTCTGGGTTATATGAAATTTCGTGATTATTGTGTCAGACTCTGAAGGGAATTCCAAGTTGAATTACAATTGAAATCGAGAATCTATCAGATTTCAATCAGTGAGCACAGAAATTCAAAATTAGGAAATCACTTATTGAAATATTGAAATTCACGGCCTTATCGCGGTTTATTTGTTAAACTGACATGCATTGTTCTCATTAATCTTAATATTCAGAACGATGAGAATGCTGATAAATGATCACTTTTAGAGAAAAAAGGAAGGAAATAAAGAAAAAAAAAGAGGAAAAAGCATAATAAAGGGGCATCAACGTCGCGGCCGCGGCGGCGCTAGTTGAAAATAATTGTCATAATAACAAAAAAAAAATTCGAATGTGCGTGGAATACGCTATAGGGCGAGGATCACCCGCACGCAACGAGAAACGTGAGAGCCACGACGAGAAAATTATTGAGGAATGCTAATACCATGAATTCAATGCCACAAGTATCCCACACAAAAATATGATAATTGTAAATGTGAAACGTAAGTAATTTACCACAATTAATAATAACAAATAAATAGGTAGCTGAAGGCTACTGAGTGCCGCGTCACACGCAAAATCGAAGCAATGCTCCAACGGGCCCAAAATGGACACCGGAGTGAAGTTACGAGGAGAATTCCCCATGTACTCACAAATGATTAATGACCCTCACCGTAAATCACGCGAGAAACCTCCAGGGAAGTTCGTCTGGACTCCTTTTCACGGCCGCGACGTCAGCTGTTGGCCGGATACTCCAAGCACAACACCACAAAACAACAAATTTATGGTCAAAACCCACAAAAAGAAGCTCAAAGAGCGTAATAGGACTTTAAGTGCGCAGAGCGACTTATTATGGCTGAAACCCAGCGAAGAGTGTCCCCTCGGGGCAATACATCACCCCGAGGACCCTCAATTTCTTTTCTATGCCCACCCCGATCACCCGATGAAGCGCGGAGAATCCGCGATACTATCTGATTTTGAATTGAGGATTTTAAAATTGTCATAATTCCCAATTTCTGAGTCCCAGAGAATTGAGACTTGCGCCGCGCGGTCGGTGGATGTGATCCGCGTTGAACGGCGCAGACGCCAACATAATCCGATGCTCCCTCAATGTTGTATCATGAGTTTTTTACTGGGAGTCCTTGCGCCACCGATCCGTCAGTGAGGTTGTGGGGGTTCGCACGTAGAGACCTGAGATGCCTGCCGCCGTGCGTCGATCGTCTCTCGGGTCCTTCATGGTGTGAGTCTCCCAGACTCGGTGTGTGCGTGCTTGTCGGTGTGCTACTCGTCATCTGCTGTAGCGCCGACTTGTAGCCATTCCCGATGCTCCGCTCCACTCCCCTCGTCGCGAAGCTTACGCGTAACCCACGGTGAGCGCGATCGACAGAATTTGAGAGAATAATAAAAGAAAGAGTAAATCAAAGAAATAAAGAAAATGACAATTGTGGCCCTGGGTGATCCGACTCCTTGCTGGGGTAAAAATACTAATTTTCCCCCCATGATCCGTGGTCAGTTCAGGCGAGGAACAGTACATGATTTTTATCATGTTATAGTGTAAATGAAAAGTCCCTGTTATCTTCATTTCGGATGGACAATTTTAAGGAAGAATGAAAAAAATTAACCTAGTAAAATTTTCGATATGGGCACTTTGGTTAGATAATAGTTAAAACATCATGAGTAATGATCAGATAATATCATTCAGAATATTTTATGTAGAATTATTATGCAAGTTTGCAGAAATTTGAGTTGATCACGTTAAACCATTCCAAGGGGTGGTTTAATCCTTGAAAGGGTGGTCTGGCGGAAACCCTGAAACACGTCGATTTAGTTCTTCGATTTTTTTTATCAAAGGCACCAATTTCCAATGAGATTTAGCCAAATCGAGAGTTTTGACATTGAAAAGATGTTTGAAAATACCTATTTTTATTCAATAAATTATTCAAAAAGCCAAGCCGTATAAACGAACTCTATATCCATAAAAGCCCCTCCGAATAAGTAATTGAATGCAGACAAAAAATTGAGAAAATATTGCGTAGTTTTTGAGAAATCGCGAAAACTTATTGTTTTGAGTGAACTTCAAACGCCATTTTCTGCCCTCTATTACCGAATTAGCACCTAAAAAAAATACGTGGTCCATCATTTTTCATATAGAATAACATATGTCAAAATGCAGAAAATCGGTGAGGTACACCTGGGGACCTTTCCTTGTGAGTTGCATCCTGGTAGAGATGGGCTATGCAGAGTTGTCACGGTCATGACGCAGTCATCGAGCTTCACAAGGCCGATCGTCAAGATCTATCCTCTACCTGTCGAGGTTATTCCATCTGATTCTACCGAGGTCTAAGGTTCTATTTTACATTTTATTTGACTTTTGTCTTTGTGTTTCTTTGACTGGTATCATATATTGATTCTTATGTTCATTGCGATTTTGAGTTTATGTTTCAGGCATGGTTTTGCCAATCGTTAATTGCCAAAAGCGGGAGAATGTTGCAGACTGGTTTTACCACTTGGAAGAATTTCCGGGGTTTTTGGCGTCATCTGTCAGCAACTCTGAAGGTTGCGAATTGAGTTATTGACGCAATCAAGCGTTGGCGTCGCTTTTCTATGATTTATTCAGTATTCATTGTGCAATCGTTGAGGATTCACGTTGAGTGTGTACAATCTGCTACTAGTCATTAACGTGGCTAGATAAGTATCAGTATTCTTATTTATATCGAGTCTCGACGGGAATACTTTTTTGTATTAGTTAATTATTGTGGTGATTAAATGACAATGACTTTTTTATTCAGCGGTGTCTGTGTCTATTCATTTAACACTTTATCCAGACTCAGCGCTCTAGCACCCTATTTGAGGACGCAACAGAATCAAAAACTGAATGTATATTATAATATTTGTGACCTCAAAAAAATACCATAAATCTTTTGTACTGTACAATAATGTAATTATCATAGACACATCTCGTACCGCAAAGTATCTGTGCCTCACCCTTGATAATAAACTTATCTGGAAAGATCACCTCTCCGTAGTGAACAATAAAGCTAAAGCAATCATGGGCAGACTCTACTACCTTTTTAAATCCAACGCTCTGTCAACAAACTTTAAAATTAAAACTTTATAAAGGACTAGTCAGACCCGCCATGACCTACGCGGCTCCCATCTGGCACATTACGGCGCCCACCCATATATCGAAGTTCCAAATCACCCAAAATACATTCCTGCGCGTAACAAACAATGCGTACCACCACACTCCCATCCATGAACTACATGAGTTCTCAAACATCGAATATATAGACATTCATCTCACGTCGAACAGAAAATTTCGGCAAAAATCGGAAGAATCACCCAAACTTAATCATCAACAATGTCTCCCCATACATTATCTCAAGATAGTCGAAAGGCCGGTATAATCACACGCGGCGACTTCCCTCGTCTCACTGATACTCCATAAGTCGAAGGTTTTTTTTCTTTTAAATATTTCCCCCTTTGTCACACCACATTTCCTCAACCTCACCCTTCATGCTAACAATAAAAATAATCACAAAAATCAAGAATTCATACATGTAGAAGCCTCCGGGCTATAGCTGTTAATAATAACTCTAAGCTCTAATTTTGCGAATATTGTTAACAAATTGTGTTATTATTATGTTAATAAACGTTGTTGAACTTGAACTTTCGGCCTAGTGACGAAAAGTACTATTTTTCATCTCTCCCTTCCACGAAAAGAAAATCGGACATCAACCTAGAAAGAAAGCTAAAAATATGAGTTCATACACGGAGAGAAATTTTTGATAAAAATTATCCTACCGATCTATAAAAGTGTATCATGAGTCATCGTTTTCTCATTTCCATCCCGAAATTTAGTAAAAATTAATATATAGTGATCAAATTTTATTCTACGTTAGAGAAATTTTATCCTGACGCATAATAAATTTTACCCTTCCAGTCCAATAGTTTTTATGTAGATAACAACGAAAATTCTAGAACGGTTGGTAAATTTTACCCTACCGGTACAGTAATTTTTACTCTACCGGCACGGTAATTTTTATTTTTATCAGGATAAAATTCCTTTAACGTAGAATAAAATTTGATCATCATATATCAATTTTTACTAAATTTCGGGGAAGAAATGAGGAAACGATGACTCATGATACACTATTATAGAACGGTAGGATAATTTTTATCAAAAATTTCTCTGCGTGTATGCATATCTCGGCAATTCGGAAGAGCAGTAGCGACACTTTGGTATGATGTGCAGTTATTTCAAATGTGGGTTCTGTGCGAATTGCCGTCAACCATCAAAGGGAACTTTTGACAGTCACATATAATATTGAAGACAACGAAGATGAAGAATTGAGCGTTCATTGATCAACAACATCTGTTTTTGTTATGGTTTTCAAATGACCCTCCACTTATTTCAATTGAACGATAATTTGTATTGCCTATGAGACTAATTTTTGAAGATTTTTTTTTCTTCCAAGTATCTCAACGGTTCGCAAACAGGAATTATTTCTTTTACACACCTGCACGGAAAGTTCTTACTTTGCTCCCTGATGGGCGGGAGGAAAATACAAACTTTCCTTTGCAGGCGTGTTAAAAAATATCATGTGCACCTCGGGCGGAAAAACATGACTTTCCGCACTTGATGCACAACATACACAACATACTATTATAATGCTGTGATAATAATTTGATATATTTAGAAAGTATCGCAGAAAGAGTTGATTATTCACGTGATTTTTTTTTACACTAAAAACAATAAATACAAAATTGTTCTCAACATGAAGTAGGGGGGCGGTCGTTGATTTTGTGATGGAATATACAAGGGGGGTTCACGGTTATGACGGTCTTGTGACAGCGGGGAAGGGGAGTCTAAAATGTCCGAAAAACGCGTGACGAAATATTTGAATACTCCCTTATTAGACCTTCTTCATCTGTTCCGTCACTATCTGAGGGAGTCGCTTCATCATAACTTATTCTCTCTTCTATTGGGCCCGGTAATGAATTCGGAATTTGATCATTGAGTGCATTAAGTTGTTTGTTTAAAACGGCTAATATCACTGATTTGTAAATATTTTTTCTACTGAAATTAACATGGAATGTGTCCACAATGAAATTCTCTGAATAGATTGTGTCAAGCAGACATATTTTTAGTATAATACCGTTGCCTATGTCAAGTAACCATTTAGCAAATCTCTCTAATTAGCTTGTATATTCTTACTCAATTTGAATTTTTTTCGTATTCTTCCAAACAAGTACGTTGACCACTGTTGCTGCAACGATTTGTTTCCGATCAGCTCGTTTCACGATTGGTAAAACTTGCCGAAAATAGAGAGATATAGATATTCAACTGACGTCAAACTGGACCCGACTTTAAGTGGACCTTGAACCGACCTTGAACCGACCTTGAGCCGACCTTGGTTCGACATAATTTTTCGTTTTAATTTTCTATCGCTAGAAGTCAATTTGCATTTTTATAATATAGAAAGATATAGAATAATTCAACGAGAGAAAACTAAAAATTTGTATTGAAATTATTTCTTGGCATTAATCATTTGTATAATAAAGGAAAAGCATTTTTTTCTCAGCCAATCATGAGAAATACGGGTGGGCGAAACTACCCGCTGAGCGATACAGACATCACCTCCTCTATATAATGACGTCGCTAGCGAACACCACAGTCGTTTCGATTTTTTTTATACCATTCAGTTTTGCATAACTCTTGAAATTACTAACTCTAGATAATTACTTTTAGTATAGACTCAGAATTGCAACTCACTGAAAATGTTTCACATTGCATTCATGTCGTCACATAGTCAATTAATCAAAAATGATTTGGCGATAGAATTTGGTATGTTCAATAGCACATTGTTCAGTGTTATACATCTCTGAGAAGGAAAAAACTGATATTTTAATATAGACAAATACCGCCACTAACTCGATTCTGGAACCACTACCGTTTGTGGAATCAGCGTTATATTCAGCCGAAACACCATGTAACCCTATATATTCATTGCGATGGACAAAGTTGAATGGAAACTGTAGACTTTATACTTACTCGGAAGTGAATGAAATCGAATCAACAAAATTTCCAAGTCATCGAAAACAATACGGTTCCATAACTAGGCCCCGTTTCTTAAGGGTTCTATGTATGGGTCACAGGCAGTATGTATATTTTCACTGCGTATCCCATCATGTTCAATAATTTCTTGTTTTTTCAAGGGTGGTATTGACGATGGAGATACGAAAAATAGCATATAAAATGTTTATGTTTCAGTGAAAATAGAATCCAGTAGAACCATGAAATGTTTAGTCTCTTCTACTATGACGTTATCAAACTCCACTGGCTGATTCACTACGGAGCTGCTGATCCATTACGTAAAATTACCAATCTCCAAACCAATGCTCTGATATTTGAAAGTGTACAGACATCTATTAAGTGGCTACAAGGGTTGCGTAATTTCCATTGAGTTCAACTTTAATAAGTGACAGAAATAACTAATCAGCGTACAGTCGACTCTGAGAGTCCTCGTGCCTTTGATTCCATTTTAGGGGTAAGCTACCCCCTCAATACCTTATACGACATTGCCATGCAATTTTTGTTGTGGGGAGCCCCTACAAAATCAAATATTGACTCTTCCAATGCGTCAACAAGATCTCCGCTAGAAATCGTCAGTGTAGTGTATCTTCGACTCATCCTGTCTAATACGCGCAATACAGGGATACCAAACGTAGGGGAGGGTAGGGCAAAACGGCCCCCCTTCAATTGTCAATAACTTGTGAATGACATTAAGAAAATTCCCAGTTTCAACTTCATTTTGAAGATAATTTTACATTCTTCAAAACGAGCTCTAACTCATGCCAATCGGATTATTGAATCGGAAAATATTGACGATTGAAGGGGGACCGTTTTGCCCCATCCTCCCCTATATGTTTGATATTTACCAAATAAATGATTCTAATTTTTCGAAAATTCTAGTAACAATGAGCACTAAACAATACTGAGACCATGACGCGCATCATGAATGATTCTTCACGAATCACATCAATAATTACTTTTCCAGGTATCAAAAGGTAGCAAGGCCAAAGTGGACAAATCAAATTACATATATTGCATTACAATTACGGAGCTTTTCCCTAATTTTTTATAATAATTCTGAATTTTTCGTATTGGTATTTTTTTCTATTATATATGGAGGAAATAAACTAGTAAAGATTACTATGACGCAATGCGCACATAGTCAGTAGACATTACCGAAGTTTTGTAAGTATTACTATGGACATGGTAATGGCTACCATGGAACATCGTAATGGTTACTATGGGGCATGGTAAGCTCCTCAATGATAATCGGGCCTATGGACATAGCAGTAATTACAATTTTTTTTACGGCCTTTTCAGTACCCTTTTCGGGTCTTATTTCAGCACTCTATACAATCCTATACATGCGGCTGTGGATTCTACACTGTACATTCTGCACTGTTCTATAACACATGTGAAATCATTTTAGATAACTAAATAGAATCAAAGAATAGAATATGAGTAGATTAAAGTTCGTCACAGAAATATCATTAATTCAAGAAAAAGAATTTTCTTATTGTAAGAACCATCAAGAAGAGAAATTCTGTTTTTGAATGAAATAATGAATTTATTTACAGCGCTCCTAATAAAGGGTCCTTTGACCCTTTGATCCTTTGACTTTGAATGTAAACAAATACTTTCTTCAGACACGTAAAGACTTTATGAGTTAGAAATGGAATCATTGTTTTGATAGATGCGCTGTTTGAATCAAATAAATTGATGATTTGTTTCTAATTGATAATCTACTTCGAATTAATACACTATTTATTCCATGTAATTGAAGCTTTGTTAGGTAAATGAATATATAAATTTCCCACAATAATATTGCCGAATTTGATAGGAAAATTCCACATAAATAGTTTAATTTCTTCAATTTTTTTTAAAGAGCTTAAGTCTTGAGTGTGTGAATGTATCAACAGGCAATCGCGAATTTAAACTGGTTATTGTAGCCCTATTTTCTATGTTCATAGGACTATTTTCCTTTCGCATGGTTATCAATTCCATGGACGTGGAAGGCATCCCTATGTATACACTGAGAAAAAAAAATTCTAAGAAATAGAAATTCTATGATTGATCCAAATCGTTCATCGATTGAATAGTCGCAAAAGAAAATGCTATTGTAAGACACAAATATCGATTTGAACTAAACCAAAATTGGATTGTATGAAATCGATTTTGTTATAGTATAGTATATTTTGTTTATTCTATCGAATTTAGAAAATACTTGTTTTTGCGACAAAATCGATTTCATACAATTCAATTTTGGTTTAGTTCAAACGCTTCGGATTTGGCGCAAATAATTTTTTTTTCACAATTGCAATGGAAAAATAATCAGTTCAAATGATGAAGAATTGCGTCTGTCGTAAACAAGAAACTGCGCTTCGCGAAAGTCTCGCATCAATGAGTATCCAACAATATGTTCCTCATAGGCCAAATGAATATTTTATTGCATCTATGAATTCTGCTTTCAATCGAACAGATATTCTTTTGCGGGATATCGTGACGCTGATAAATTGGATAATTATATGCTTTATTCGAAGAAGATATCTGATAATACAGACATTGCTTTGTATGTACTGAAAAGTAGATAGCAACAAAAAAAAAGTTTAGACAATTGATCTCATTCTTTTTCAATCGGAAACATTAAAATTAAATCGATATTTGTTTCTTACAATAGCATTTTCTTTTGCGACTATTCAATCGATGAACGATTTGGATCAATCATAGAATTTCTATTTCTTAGATTTTTTTTTTCTCAGTGTATAACATAGTAACAATTACCATAGAGACATAGTAAGGATTACCATGTAGAGTCAATTGAAAACTTTTTTACTATGTTACGATACCATTCTCTACTTTGGCCAGGGTAATTTTTACCATTTATTTCTCTTCGTGTAGTGATAAATAAAAAAAAATCAAAAGTTCAATAGTTCTAGTCACCTTTGAATAATAGACCTTTGTAATCTCGGTGGATGATGCGACAAGAAGTGTATTAAAGGATCCAAACTACTAGATCCTGTTCAAGGAAAATTTATCCCGCATAAGTCTATGATGCAGAACTATTGAAGTCAGTGAATCGAAACTGAAAATTCTATTTCCTAATATTATCGATTGCAGTAAAATGTATATTTTCTTTCTATTGGGAAGATGAGTGAGAACACGAGAAGTAACATAAATTTGCATCAATGTGGTAAGTAAGAATAGTAGATGCTATTGCATAGAGTCGAAGGAAGAGAGAGAAAGCGAAGTTACAGGGCGGGGAGAACCCCTCGGAGAGTCGTGGCGCCACGAGGTCTGAACCCAGTTTACTCTCCACCATCGTCTGTCCCCTCTCTCGCAGTCCGCATTTATCCTTCTCCGGCTGGTCGAATTAATTGACTCATCGCTTGGAAAATCTTACATTAACGATACTGAGAATATTCATGTATTTAGCAGTAACTTCTGATGAGAACAGATGAAGTGATGAGGATAGAAGGAAAGAAAATGAAGGAAGAAATCGAAGCCGAATCAAGTGGAACAATCGACAGTTCCAGAAGTGAATACTCGTATGCGTGGGTGAACGAAAAGGTGAAGAAAGATTTTTCAGGTGAAGAGCACCTTTTACTATGATTGTGCTTTTAGTTTCCAGACGAAAAGTCTCCAACTTTTGGTCCTTATATGAAAAAAAACGGAAATCAGCCAACTCTGAAGAGTAAACCATTCAGTTACGTTCAATAAACTATCGCATGTATGTATCATGCTCAATGGGAGTTTTTGAATCGAGAAACAGCTGTCTAATATTTATTGATTTTCCTCAAAAATATTCACAGGAATTCCGCAATTCATTTATCAACACATATTGCTTCTTGTAATATTTAATATCTCATTGAACCTCACATAAGGGCCATAATCTATTTGATTATATTCAATTCTGGTTAAAAAAAGTCTTTTGTTGGAATTTATTTGATGGAAATGTTGGTTTTAGAATTAGTTTTTGATAAGTCGAACCAACATCGTTGGACATGGCTTATTAAGTAGAGACCTTTGAGAGCAAGCGTAACAAAGCCGTAACATAACTAGAACAAGGTCCACCCACGTGGAACGTACGAGGTTCGTAGTGTGTGGGATTATACGATTGTTAGATTTCTCTCCAGTTTCTTACTGTCTACGAAGATGGACGTCCAATTTATCATTTCTACGTACTATTACGTGATTATTCACATAGAGAATTGTTTCATATTTTCAATTGATTAAATTATCCACTCTTCAACTTTGTTTAATATTTCATGTTGGAATAGATAATATTGAATCTAAACTAATATTGAAAGTAAAATGTGATTTCGTTTTCTGACATTTGCATGAATAATAAAAACCAAGAGAGGTAAGGAAACTAAGGGAAGTCTCATGCTCCAATGAGCTTGACGTCGTACTCTTTATAATTTATTGGATTGCATTTTTTTAGTCGTCCGAAAATTTGAAAAAAATTTCATTTCGAAATGTATAGTGTGTAGCCTGATAGCCAAAATCTTTTATCGATAAAATTTTGTACAATGAAATTTAACAATTGTTATATTGAAACTCCATGGGTCGCCCGTTGTTACGGAACAACGGAGTGTTACAGATTATTCGATTGCCCCAAAGACGACACTGAGAAAAAAATGAACGAAAACTTACCAGGTAAAAGTAGTAACAAATGGATAAACAGTGTCCGTTAAAAATTTGCTGGGATTTTTATAGCCTAATTCAATTGTGTTTTCAATTGAAATAAAGTTATGCCGCCTTATATGTGTATCCTAAAACTGATCCTAAGTGATTGAAAACTCAGTCTGTGACTGTATGGATCGCTTTTTTTCAAAAAGTAATGGACTCATTGGCCTGAAATTTCACACAGATTTCATGCAAATCAATAGTAACTACCTGACAAAATTTTAGATTCAAAAATGTTTTAGTCATTTAATTGCTTACTTTACGAAAAATTGTCGTCCGAAAGGGTGCCGGTAGTCCACCAATATGTACATGGTCGCCAAGCTTTGAATTTGTCCATTTTAGGCCATTCTCCATTATTTCAATGAAATGATAGATTCATCGAACAAAATCTATTAAATGAATCAAATAAAAGGCGTCGATACAAATGAAAAATAAACCTTCCACCACTGTTGCATTGTATTATATATCGCATTTGTTTCACCAAGCCAAAATTGATTTCGATTTTAGTTTAATAACGATTGTACTGATATGAAGCGAGGGGGACGGAAAAGGATATGGTCCGTACAATGAAGAAAAGTTACTCAAAAATATACATAGAAAGAAAATGATGACGTGAAACAAGAGACGATGTATTCAATGCCAAGGCAGTTATCTCTCTTAGGACGAATGAGTCTATACTGAAATGAAAGAGGACGTGCAGTTCCTATGAAATAGTAAAATATAAGAGTTACTAGTGGAAGAGAGAAAAGTATGGAAGAAGTTGAAGGGACCGAGAAGGGGATGTAAGAACGTAGTCCGCAAACCCAATGCTCTCTTCACTGTGATATTGTAGCGTCTCGCGTCGAAGAAGAAGGGATACATAGAGTGTAGTTATTGGTATAAATACGGGGAATGCGCAAGCCCCAACCATCACTTGCCCTCTGATCTCCAAAGTTAAAACTCCAAAAAGTCGTTCCACTGGATTGTTTCTATTATCTGTTTGAAATTATTGCGTTTGGAACAAATTAGGTAAAAAAAATTCTGTTTTTCGAGTTGGTGCGGATTTTCGGGAAGATTTAAGAGAAAAATATATACATCAATACTCTTTTAGGCAAAATAAGTTACATTTGTGAACGTACGGTAGTAAATTTGTTGTTCATACAATTAAGGAAGACTCCATCGTGAAATTTCTCCAAATTCTTCGATTAGACTGGTAAGTAGCACCTATTAATCACTATAATTATTTCTTTCATATCTCTTGCCTGTGTACTTTTTTAAAAAGACAAAAGTTCATGATTAGGCCTAGGACGGGGGGTCAGAAGCGAGGGGTTTTAGACTACTTGTTGCCTCCTGAGAACAGGCTGGACCGGGAAAGGAAAAGATGCAAGAGGGCAGGTGATTATTTTTCATCTAGCTCCTCAGATGAAAATAGCATACTCTGAAACCCACTGCACAGGAACCACCCCAACTTCGAGATTTTTCCTTCTGTTCATTTCTCATCATTTTAATGAGATATTATTCATCTTTTCCACTCGTAGTCGTTCATATTTTCACAAACTATCTAATCCTCCTTATTAATCATACGCTGACATGTATAAAACCATATTAGAATTCTAATTGGAGAAAAATCGATCTGTCATTTGATGAGGCTATTAAGATGAAAAGTATTGCTTCCGAATGGAGTCGGCAAATTTTTTATTGTAGATTTTCATGTTTCGATGACTAATTTTGGCCTACCGAGTTCCATAGGATATTTTATAACCATACGTGTACATATGTTTGCAGGTGATCCAAATCTTTTGCGATTTCTCTGCAACGACTTAATCGAATTCCATGCTTTTTTTATGGAATGTAGATTCCAATGAGCATTAACTATCCTAGTACCAATTAAAATTCAATTGGTGGTGTATAGTGTTCAATGTGCACATTCTTCTGAATCCAACTTTCGACGATGACTAAAAAAATAATTGTTCGAATCGATTCAATTATGGATTAAAATATTCGTTTCAATGTCATGTCGACCGAGTTCGAAGATAGTGCAGATCACTTTATTGATTCTCGAGTGATAGCCGGAAAAAGTTTGAGAAGTTTGAGTTTAATCAGAAATAAAGGTCAAACATAAACGTTCCAAGCCTCCGTGAATCCGGATTTGAGTAAAAATATTTGTTCGGAAATGAATTGCAAATTTATCGGAAAAAATGGGTATACCACGTTATAAAAAAAAGCAATTACCCCATGGTTTATAGTATTCTTCAGTTAATCGGTAAGCATGCATTCACATTGATATTAGATGTATTCTTTTCCAAATTTGGTCCCACTTAATCCCCTTCCTACTCTTTTTCAAAGGCATATAATTCGATATGTGAGCAGTTCCACGCCAAATCAGCAGGCTAAAAAATTCGATACTGGGAATTTCTGCCTCAATTTTTTTCTGAAAAGATGGCGATTAAACAAAAGTTTAGAAAAAAGTTGAAAAATATTAACAGTTGCGCGAGATATGATGTTTGAAATTTTCGAGTTTTGTTAATGATTTTTTTTTTCAAATTCACCCAGATCTTAGTGAGCCTGCACGCTGCCAAATCGCCCTTTGGCACACTCAAACAATATGAAAAACCCTTCAAAATGAGCCTGCATCCATAGCATTATCTTCAGTTTCACGGGGTTTACGAGGAAACAAGTCTTTTTTCAATCGTTGATTATTCAAAGAGCTCATTTCTTTTAATTTGAAATTTTCACTAAAAATGGTCAATAAAATAACAAGAATTTTGGTGCCAATGAGAATTTGTCTTTTGCGATCATTCGGCGGTTATAAATTTTTTCAGTGAGACAAGTATTGAAAATCACCGAAAATCGCCGTTATTCATGCATTTATCCTCCAAATGAGTGAACTTCAAAGATCAAATGTTCTGAGGTTGTGGTGTAACGAGTGTCAATTTTCTCACTTATAATCTCTACTTATTTTTAACAGAATTGTTACACATCCATCCGGACGCTTACTAATAATGGATTATAGGCCAACTGACGAGTCCGTTCCCTTCGTAGCTACTTCCACTTTGTCTAATCTCCAAGCACATCCACATCTCCCACCTCTGAAAACGAAGGGAACGGACTCGTCAGTCCGACAGTAGGTGCAAATGAAAAAAAGAAAAAGAGTTATGACATATAAAAAAACGGCCAGATGGCTTCCACCAAAAAGGCTCGAACTACCGCTTGTTTTATGTTCAAATTCACGATTTTTAGGAAAAGATGACATTTGGAATAAATATTGCATATTGACAAGAAATATAAGGAATTGGGCTTACATTATTATTCCATTTTTTTTAATGTGCATATAAATTTATTGTTCATAATAATTCCATAAGCAGATTTTTTATATCCAAAGGTTCAATTTTTTTTCAAATTTGAATATTCGAATTTTTCAGCCATACTTTTCCCGTTCATCTTTCCTGCATAGCTTAACCATCACACATGCATATTCAATAAACTGCAAAAAAAATGTATTGATGCTTCAATTTTTTTTTATTAAAAAAAAATTTAATACTTAAACATACATATATATATATATATATATATATATATATATATATTTATCCATATTTTTTATTTATTTATCCATAAGCTAAGATAACCTTGAAATATTCATAAGTCATAGGCTTGGCGAAATAGAATGCTGCCCAAAAATGTTTCACCTATTTTTTAATAGAGAAAAGTACCCTTCCATCAAAGATGAAAATCATCAAAAAATTATCGGAAACACAGAGTTGGAATCCTTGTGTCTTGAATCTCCCTACAAAATTACATATCAATTGGGAAAATATTTTACGAGATGGTGCATTTTCAAGGCGATTTTCGAAATTATCTACACCGCCCCATGAAATGTTAATATCATTTATGGACGCATTATTTTTCCTACATTTTAAAATATCCTTTTGAAAGAAAAACAAGTTGATAATCGTTTTTGTTGCTCAACTACGGTTGTTGTTGATAATAAATGAGCAATTTGCTTCTGAATAAATTTTTCGTTTTTAGAATACGTTTTTTTGTTCTTTAATTTGCGATGTTGTTCGATAATTTTTCAAATGTGAACAACATAAGGTGGCGTATTGAATAACGAGGGTCAATATACTCTGAACACCGTTAACGAATTATTACGCTTGGAACTGGATTTTCAGTTCTTAGACTTCAAGATCTTACACCAGTTGGGCGCAATTTGTAACGTTGAAATGAAATCAAAATGATATTCTTGGATTCTTACTCTGTTCGGGCCTGATAATCAAAATAATAATAAAAGAAAAATGATAATAATGTTCGAAATCCGGGTAATCGTTATCTCGAACTATGTGACCGCATTTCAAGTTAGCTATTCCAATTACAATTCACAAATCAGTATAATTACCTTGTTTATCTCCTCAGTACTACTTGTAATTGTAATTTAATTTTGTCTCAGATGAATTTAAATTCACAAAATTATGAAAATAATTCAAAGTGATTCAAATAATAAATTGAAAAGAAATTGAATCGAAGATTATAGGAACAAGAAGAATAGAGTTTATTCAAAAATATGATGTGTGGAAGCTCTCTTTAATTTTACACAATTATGTGATAATCCACGTCTGGAGTATCACCATTCATCCACTCGCTGAAAATTAATACAATTTAATACCAGTTAATTCTGGGAATTTCCTCTGTATTTTTATAACATAAAAATATTATCGTTCAGCTCAGGATATTCGATCCTCAATTTCCATAACACAAAGTCGCCAATACTCGCTGAGATAATTTCGTGTCCGCAGAAATTAACTAAATCAAAAGAAAAATGATTTTCCCATAACTAAATTTCTCCACTTAATTATTGGTGACAAATCAACTCGTCCGGGTCGAATATAATTGAATTTAATTAATATTGTACGAATTTATGGATTCTTTAGAAATAATCAGAATTTTACTCGTTAACCACTTCCGGTGGTTTATCACCCGATATGGCGTAATCGGACGCCGATCACGCGGTTAATCAATTTCCAAACAAAATCCCTAATATGATTTCCCCAAAAATTTCCGGGTGTTCACGATTTCAGCTGCACGAATTTATCTGTAATTATTGCACCTAAATAACGCATTAATGATTTTTTCCAACACTCGAAATCCCCACGCACGTAATTACTCCAAGGACACTCACAGCACGTGGTTTTCCTTTCTCGGTTGTTGCAATCGCCTAATTCGCCGTATATCGCTCGCCAAGTCTTATTTTCTCCTTGCCGAAGGGAATGTCCGGGCCTACTCTCCTATCTCGTATGAGAAACGTACTCTAATCACTCAAGAAAACTTAGAAATTAAATTGAGTTTAAAGTGGTCACCACTGTATTCCTAACATGGGTGCCGTACGATCCAAAGTGATAAACGATGCCTGAAATCGCGTTGTCCAGGTCCGGGTTGTCGCTTGTTCTTCTACTCCAATTGTCCCAGCCAATGGAAGAGCGCCAACTTGTCACTTCATACCTCTCCGGGTTAATCAGATATGTAAATGTTAAGGTGATTGGTGGTTTACCTTGACCCTCAGCACTTTCACGGTCGTCTCAATAATTAGTTCCCCTATATTCAGCTTCTGACTCCGGATTGGCTGGCTATTCGACCCCACCGTCAATATCAGAGTTAAGAACGGTTAATGAGTTGGGTTAACTCGTCAGAGGCCCCGGTTATCGGCATCACTAGGTCAACTCGGCAGAAGTCCGGGTTATCGACACATCCTTTGATCACTCCGAATCCACATAACCTCCAACTGTCACCAGGATCTCCGGTAGTGCTTATTTTTCTCCGGCTGGATTTAGGACAATTATACTTCCTTCGACTGCTTTTCTAATCGTGTGTCACTCAATCATGGGCTACCTAACCCTCAACTGTCACCTTTATCCAGTGTGAGTTATTCCAGTGACGTTCGTTTACATTGAGCCGGTATTTTCACCTGTTCACTATGTTTTAGGTGATATCTCGCTTCTTCCGGAATTCTCCAGATTCTTTTACTTCAAACGTGCCCCTCGAGATACCTCGTAACACGAAAAAGCCTCCCACTGACGAGGATGTTCTTCCTTCGGATTGTTGGACGTTCTTCTCACGTTGTGGGTTGATTTCAGCTCAGTAACGATTTTGTGATGTACAATTTTATTCAATGACTAATTAATAGTAGGGAGGAAGGTGAGAGTTCCCATCGCATCTATTATTAGGTTATCATTGGGTTAATTTATTTTGCTAATAGATCTCCGGGTTTATTTGTACTAATTTCTACTAAACGAGGGTTCAACCTCAGCACAAATTATAGGATTTATGGTATTCGTTCAAATGTATTAAAACTTGTATACATTGAAAATCGATTAAATTTTCGGTAATTTTTTGGGTAATTCAATTAAAAATAACATGGTGTGTCAATGTGACGTGCGTCTTACGTTAAGCCAAGGGATTGATAAATGTTCCATTGGAATTCAAGTAAAATTTAACTGGATTTCAACTCAGTTTTGAGTGATGTTGGCGAATTATCGGTATTTAGGAACGATTTAGTTTTTCTTGCGCTTTCCCTATAATGGTTTCTCGATATACCTGAAGCCTGGTGACGCATAAGGCATAATAATTTAAGATCTTATATCCAAGACCCTCGTAAACCTCCAACTCAATCAATCAGAGTTTAATTAAAACTTTGCTACGATTCAGTCTAAATTTAGTCACATAACACAGATTTATTATGGGTTAGTCCAAGATTCAGCCAGGGTTTTATCCTAGGTTAATCAAGTTTATTACCGTGAGGACGGCAGTTCTCGGACGGTATTCAGCTCTCGGACGCAGAGCACTCTTACGATTGAATTGCAAAGTAATTGCACATCCATAGTGCTCGACGGCCATTTTCTGTTATTCCCTCCAAAAGTAGAATAAATTCTCCCCAAATTGCAATATTTATTAATATTTCACTAAGTCTACAGAATTATTACACTTATATTTATTCGAGGGTTCACACAGTAGGGGGGTCTGTGGAGTGTTATGTAGTGTGCGGACGGTGAAATCCCTCTGTGCTGCTTAAGGATCTAACAACAAAATGTAAGTGAAAAATTGTTTATAATCGGTTTTTATGAGTTGAAGGTTAATTTTCGAACAAAAATAGATGTGGACAATTTAAAAAAATAAATAAATTATTGGAGAAGTTGAGGGTCCGAGATCTGAATCCACCAAAGGCGAGGTGGGTTCAGTTCACGGACGTGTTTATCCATGTGCTTAACCTCAATCGCACGCATGAAGAAATTTGACAGAAAAACTTTGCACTTTCTCTGAGAAATTCTATTGTATTTCTAGTGGAATTCTATGAGAATTCTCTTGGAGTTCCATTAGAATTCTATTGGAAAATTCTATTCGTTTTTTGGACCATTTATATAGAATTTTATCTAATTTTACCGTTTCATTCGTCCAAGAGATATTCGGTTTGAAAAAAGTAAATAGATTTTGAGATGTTTAATGAAATTCATAGGTGTAAATATTAGAATTTTTTTCTGCTAAATTTTTATTCGTTTTTGTTGCTAAAATTGCTGGAAAAAAAATCTCAGAGAAAGCGCTAAATTTTTTCATTAAATTTATTCATACAGGCGTTCATCCCTGTCAGTGCTCTTATTCTCATGCAGACATTCTTCTCACGTTTTTGAAAAAAAATAATGATTCCCAAGAATAATAATAAAAAAAAATCATCCATTCTTCGACTCTTTCAGGCCTGCGACGCTTTCGCGACCTAGAAAATCAAAAGTACCAGAGTATACCTCTGAGCAGTTAGAAAGTGCTCTGATGGCCATCAGAATAGGAAGATCTTTGGGATCAGTCAGCAAAGAATATAATATCCCTAAGTCAAGCTTGTACGACAAGACAAATGGCAAGACAAAAGCTGGGATCAACAGACTTGGCCCTGAGTGTATTGTGGGAGAATTTTATGAGAAGAAACTGGTAGAATGGATTTGTTATATGGCTGATAGGGGGTTTCCCGTCACTAAGGATCAATTGCAGAATTCCGTTCACAAACTGATGAAATCTCTAGGCTCAATTACTCTTAATTCATAACAATAATGATTACTCATGGTTATCATTTAGTGTGTAATAAGTTTATGGCTATTGGAATCAGAATAGATCTGTAAAAAATATTTTTTACAATTGATTTCCTATATTTTTCCTTCTTCCAAACCCCTCTCATTCACTTCGTCCGAGAACTGAATTCATGTCGTCCGAGAACTGAAGTGGGTCAATTTTTGGCGTCCGAGAACTGAATCCGGGGAGCTGTGTTTTGTTTTAACAAATATTTATCGAATTCCGAACTTTTTAAATAAAAATCAAACGTGTTCTTGTCCCAAAAACATAAAAAATGACTATGGAAACCGCAAACTTCATATTTGACGAAAAAAAAAAATGAAGAATCGGTTATTGATGGTCGAGTTACCCTTAACCGTCCGAGAACTGCCGCCCTCACGGTACCAGATTTACTCAGGAGTTAGTCAAGATATATAGCCCAGGCGTCAGAGATTAATGCGTGGAAAAAATTCTAACAAAACCAATTTTTTTTTCTAACTATTTTTTAGGGTCCAAATAATATGTATATGAAAAATAATACTCCAACTCCGACCGAAACAATTGTTTAAACAAATGAAAAGGTAAAATTTTATGTTTTTTCGAGATATCTCCGTAAATATGATTCCAATCGCAAAACTATTCATTATAAATTTTGTTTATTATTAAATTCTGAACATAAACATTCTGTTTGAAACGCAACTAAANCATCAGTCATGAGTCACCGAAACACGAGCGAATCAGTTTAGGCTTAGCCTCTCACCGTACAAGTCTATCTCGAGCAAATCACCTGTAGAGGTCGTATAGTATCCATTCGTATCTCAACGAGTTCACATCAACTAAGTAGTAGTCTCTCAACTAGTCCACAAATATTAAGTAGAACTCAACGATTAATTCAATGTTTAGTAATTCACCGAATAGTTATTAACGAGTATTAATCAACATTAGTAAGAGTTCATATTGAGAAGTCGATTCAGTCAATTAGCATTCAAAATTGAATACCTTTATTCAGTACATCACCTCTGCTGATTAAATTCAGTTTAAATTCAGTGGCTCACCAAATTAACGTGCAAAGACAATCATCTGTGACATTAGACTATCACCAATGAAATTACATATTACCAAAGAGTGTACATAAGTTTTGACAAAGTGGTTCGATCTCACAAAATAAAGTGTGATTTTTTAAATCCAGCTCATCAGTAATTTTCCCAACAGCTCCCTCCACATTTTCATCCCACATCCACCCTAAATCTAGTCATTTACCAAACAGATCTTTTTTGTCGGGAATTTTATGACCTAAAAGACACATCTTTTGACATTTTCTCCTGGAATCACTCATTACCGAGATAAATGCACAATTGACGAAACAAAGTTTTCTCATTAATTGAAAGAACTTTTTTAAAAACACATCCTGCTAAATATGAAATTATCTCCAGAAGGAGTGGTCCTAGGTAAAAATATCAAAAAACTTTTTTTGCAGCTGAGAAAATTTCCTGCAAAAAAGATCTACTGACATTTTTCTCTACAAACACTTAGTAATGAGATAATTCAATAATTAATCAGCAGAAATGTCAGTTTATTTATTCTATTTCAGAATTTCACTCTAGAATTCAATTATTTCATTAAAATTCGATAAAGAATAGAAAAAAATAGTAACAGTCGACGAAATCATTGATCAGTGATCCTATATTCCAAAAAAAATCATTGTGCTCACTAAATTATAAAAAAAAGTTGAACGTTCGTTTACACATGGAAAAGGTCTTGAAATTTTACCTTCAGTGAAATAAACATGTGCAACTTTATAAATCATTCTCGTTGCATTATTGAAGTCATCAATCAGTTCCTGTACAGAGGAATTGGATGGTGTGATGAGGTAAACAGCCTCCATTATTGACAATGGCTGACGTTTCTTAGTCCTCAACGAGAGTAATTCCCTGAGCACTTATGTCATGCATTTTACATCATGTTGAGACCATTTGGATTGTCAACTGATTCACCACGAGAATTTTCCATTCTAAAACGCCCATTTGGCCGTTTTTGTCTGTTTTATGACTTTATTTATAATTTCTGAAGGAAGAAACACCAAAATAACGAATTAAAATCGTCATTTTTCTCTTTAAAGAATGAAAATTCATGACTGGAATCTATCAGAACGAAAATTCTAGTATCTCTCTTGGATTTTGAGATATTTCCCAGAAACTTTGGCGAGTCCACGAGACTTTCCCCTCTCTGATAATAAAAAACCATAAATTAATTAAAAAATCGATGCTCTAAAGTTATGAACTCTAATTGAAGTATCAGATTAGGAGGAAAGGACTTGGAAGATTCATGGTGAATTGCCTTGAGGGTCTGGCTAGCGAAAGTGATACGAAAAAAGTTCTAACGGTTTTCGAAAGCAATGATGAATCGAAATGATTTTACAACGCATTGTGGTAAATAATTTATTATTTTCGTTAGCAATAAATTCAAGTAGATGCAAGACTTAATGAATTTTTATTACTCTCAGTTACAATTGTGATTTAACAAGTCGTGCAGACTGAGAGAGACTGGACAATATTATTGTCACCAAATAAAATATTTTTACATTTCATTGTTTCTTCATTTTAAAATTTTTTCAACAATAAAAAATATAAACAACTGAACTTGAAAGTGATTTCAATTTTTTCATTAGAGAGCTTTAACAATTCTTCAATTATCTCTACTCTATTAACAATATATCAAAGAATCTAAGATTGTACATTGTCTTCCGATTGACTACTCTCCTTATCCTGAAATTAATTCAAATATATTGTTGTGTTTATTTCTTTCGACGTGTGTACAATTTTTCATACATCTGTGTTGCTTGTTGGAATATTGGTAAATCTTTCAAGTGATTGGTTTTGCCTGTCAAATGGCGATTGAGCATAGTGCACCAATTTAACAAAAACTGGTCGATGATGAGTTTCATAATCTCATCATGACAGATTGCCCTATGCAATTCGCACCACATCCACGAATCATCGATAATTTTTCGCACTCTGCTCAACAATACTGCACTAATGTTTCGCCAGTGACATATTTTGGGCATTATTATGATCAAAGTTTGGAGTATCTTCCCATTGATCATGTCGAAATCAGACACTTGATTCATACCTCGCGGTCTAACAAAGGATACTTTACATTTTTCACATATTCCAAATATACCTTCCATTAAAATCGATTTCCCAAGTTTTTCCCTAATTTTGTCCGCCGGATTTAACAAGTAATCGCCACCATTATTGCAAAAATATGGATTGGATTGAAGAGGCGGAAAGATATTCTCCACCTCATCATCCCAATCCATTGTCGCTATTGGGGATTGACTGTCCGCAATCAACAGACTCTCTAAGGTAAATAAGAGCTCACCTTCGCACGTCTCTTCGCAATTTGCACCTACACGCTTATTATTATTTAAATTATTAATGAGCAGGGCTTTGTAATTTCCACCAAATTGCCAACATGAAGGGGAATCGTTTGGGCCAGCGAAGGCTCGCATCAATCCAAAATAATTCTCTAAAACATCTTGATTTATTGATTTTGGTCGAAGCTCTGTAAATCCTTTCAATTTTAGAACTTGCCACCGTTTTTGGAAGCCTCCCAAAGTCATCAGCCAGCTAGGAATGGGATATGCTGGGTGTCTTGGAGGGGACAAGGATATGGGATCGACATAACGCATCTTCTTCAGCGTGTCGATAGCTGTCTGCCAGAAGGAGTGATAGGGACTGTCATCTGTGATTGGAGTGCGTAAGGATGGGGCACCAGGCTTTGGAGGCAATGATCCATTGACTGAATCAAAAACGTCATTGAAAAATTTGCAAGCCTCTGCTGTATTTAGCCCTTCATCTCTTTCAATTCTCAGTTCAGGACAGGGGCCTACAAACCCTATTAAAGAATTTTGTAATATCGTTAATAAATCGAAAGATTGATTTTCATCGGTGAATGGCTTTGCCTTCGAATTTAATCCAAAAATTAGTGATGAATGTCAAAATAATGGAATTGACAACTAACCAAATAATGTCCATTTTCAGATATTTCTCTGAAAGTAATCTGAAAAAAGTGAAATTGCCTAAGCTTGTTTCACTACTTCATTTACCGAACATTTTTTTATGAATATCTTTGAATGTTACAGAGATATTGGGTTTTTCATATGAACCTTTTTTATAGCTTACATTTGACTCTACAATAAAGGTATCCACAGAAATTCATCTATTTCATGCAGATTCCTAGATATTAGAATTCGTCCCTCACGTAACGTGTAATTGTGAACATTTATATTTTTAGTATCATCAGGTTCAACTGCTGAAGCCATTCTCAAGTCTCGAAAGCTGGCCTCACCATCACAAATTCTCCTACCGGGTCCATCAATAATATACACCGCAGTAATGACACCTCCACAATTACCACCACAGTCCTATATACCACCACCAGACTCAGCACCAATTCCTTATTTATCGGGTAAGGCTATACCAGCCCAACAGTATCAAATAACTTCCCCAAATCAGTCAGCCTACCCATCAACACTGTCATCCCCTGGTG
Organism: Diachasma alloeum; assembly: GCF_001412515.2. Taxonomy (NCBI): domain Eukaryota; kingdom Metazoa; phylum Arthropoda; class Insecta; order Hymenoptera; family Braconidae; genus Diachasma; species Diachasma alloeum. The sequence goes on from NW_021681531.1 coordinate 59,175, forward strand.
CTACAACTACACCCACACAAATCCCTCAATTTCTCATGCCACAAGCACCGCCAGGCTCAAATCCCTATCCCCCAGAATTCCCTACAACAGCAAGTGCTATCATCACAACTGCCCCATGGTCCCCAACGACACCATTACCCTCAACCTTCACAACTCCACCCCAAAAAATTTTTTACAGTCATTCACATCCACCAGCTAGATCGGAAAGACAGTGTAATTAATTTACAATGTTTATACTCAATTCATAGTGTGTCATTTTGGGCTCTCGGTTACTAGTAACATGCATTTTACGTTGCATTATTTATGTTCCCTGAATCAATCGCTTTAAGTCTGCATTGTTTTCTTTTCCTTCTTCGTAACACGAAAATAACAATTGCATATATATAAATATGATGAATATATCTATCCATACCAGGATAATCTGAGGCGCTAGCGTTATCATATTTAATGTTAATTAATGTAGAATTCATGTATACTGTAGGATAGTTGATGATAAAAAAATGCTAATAAATGATAATATTATGTGAGCGGTTTAAGATATGTGCTGTGCTGCAAAATGTGAAAAATTTGGCTCAACAATTTCCCCCCCATTCTAATGTTTTTTTAAATGGAAAATTCACGATGAAAATATAAAAATTACCCAATTTTCCCTATTTTTTCAACAACAAAAAATTTCTTTTAATATACATCACCCAATTGTACTTGAGTCCCATGATGAAAATGTAATCGTCAGTTCATATCGATGATGCTGCATAATCGCTAGTACTAACTATTCAGTGTAGGACTAAAAATCGAATATGTACAGAGTAGTGGATCGTTGAATATAATCGGTGTAGAAACCTAAACAGGTAAAAAATCATTACAGTGTACCATTTAACATCACTTTGGATTACATATACTTTATATGAAGGACAGGAGTAAAGTGCAATGGTGGGAAGGATACATCCAGCAATCGTCCAGCAATCTAGACGAGTTGTAAATGTTTCCTAGAGGTTTAATGATATGTTATGGAGTGTTTCATCGAATTAGGTTGAGGAACATGAGCGGAGAAAGTAAATAATAGAATCACATAAATATCAATTCGGTAGTGAAGTGGTGATCTGTGATTAATAATAAGTAAAAAGGATGTTTTTTACAACAAAAATTCCCAACAAATAAATCTTCATTAACTTTTCCCCTCAAACTCAGTTATTCAGCCAAGATCATCTCAAAATAATTTAAATAAATAATTTGAATAATAAGTATCCAAAATAATGTGAATTATGGAATTATTACTTCTTACCACTCCATTATTGAATTAACTTGGGTGATTCTTGAAGATTAATAATTGTCGGGATTCTTTTGGGAAAAATATTCTTCTAATGAAAAATGAGTTACTCACCAGTCTTTGCAAAAGATCCAATGCATTCTGCTACCGAATTGCTGAAGACTTGTGCTGCATGCTTCACTCTCATCTTGTTCATTTGAATTTCATCGATATGTTGACTCGTTAATTTATCCATTCGTGGATGAAAACCATGAGCCATCTGATCAATCATGTAAGCACGCTTAATGACAGACCACCAAGCTAACTTTTGTTTTTTTACAGGGCTCTCATCGGTTTCCACCGGGTTTCGGTTAGTCATCTGAGCTCTTAGGGCAGTGGAGACTTTTTTCACGAGGTAATTCATCTCGAGTGGCTTTGTGACCATATTGTTTCGAGTACACTTTAAGACATGGGGTGGGTCCATCAAGGGGATCAACACGGCTTCGCCGATTATGATTGTATCGTGTGCAATGAATTAGTCTTCTATTATTATTCATAGAAGTGGATTCCTAGTGAATTCTGTTTTTTCCACTGAAGGACAACATGTCAGATTTCATTCCCAGTGGCCATGGTGAAGAGAAACAATTCAAAATTTTTTTTATGGTTTATCAGCTTTAGAGAAAAATTTCAAGACACATTTCATGTAAAGAATTTCAAAACTTACAATAAAGGGCTTTTGACATTTTTGCCTAAAACCACTGATTCTCGAAAGAAATGCACAATTANCGAGTTCACATCAACTAAGTAGTAGTCTCTCAACTAGTCCACAAGTATTAAGTAGAACTCAACGAGTAATTCAATGTGTAGTAATTCACCGAATAGTTATTAACGAGTATTAATCAACATTAGTAAGAGTTCATATTGAGAAGTCGATTCAGTCAATTAGCATTCAAAATTGAATACCTTTATTCAGTACATCACCTCTGCTGATTAAATTCAGTTTAAATTCAGTGGCTCACCAAATTAACGTGCAAAGACAATCATCTGTGACATTAGACTATCACCAATGAAATTACATATTACCAAAGAGTGTACATAAGTTTTGACAAAGTGGTTCGATCTCACAAAATAAAGTGTGATTTTTTAAATCCAGCTCATCAGTAATTTTTCCAACAGCTCCCTCCACATTTTCATCCCACATCCACCCTAAATCTAGTCATTCACCAAACACATTCTTATTAGTTTTTTTACTCCGGACCATCGTTTCCGAGATATCGTCCCGAAACCACAAATCCTTGTCACGCGAAGAGCTAACACGTAGCGTCAAAAGTTTTAATTGATTTTACTTCATCGAATTAGCAATTATATCCTTAAAAATGAAGGGAAATGGATATGAAAAAATTTTAGAAACATATTTTCATCATTTGTTCTTTATTCATTATTGACAGAATTAGTTCTCCTTCTCAATCTTTTGGCTGGAGGTGAATCACTCAGTTCTTGCGCACTCTCAGCATTTGTTTCACTTCCATTCTCTGGCGTACTACCTGCAGGCTCCATTGGGCGAACTGCAGCGATAATAGTATGAGCAATGGATAGAATTACTGGTGACCAGTCTTTCAAAGCACCTTTCTTATTCTTCAAGATTACTTCTTCAAGGAATTGCAATAATGTATCATGAACATCATCTTCAAGATTTGTCAAAAATTGATGAGCTGAAGGGTAACTGTTTGTTTCATATACTCTTGATCTGATATCTTTACGAACAACTTTGCCTGATTCACGTACAACCCTACTACGTTCATCCCCAATGTTTTTAGAACGATTAGCATAGAATGCGTTAGCAAGCAAGTGAGCACCCGTATCTTTGAAACAAATAATTGGCCCGTCTTTCCTAGTAGATGTGATGAGTATATCGTCTTCATATTTTCCTTTCAATTTATTTATAATTGTTTTTTCACTGGGAAGATCACTTTTTTATTGTTGGGTGATTTCACGCAAACTGAATTGACATTCTTCTCGATTACTCTCAAGATACGTGGATATGAACTCAACCACTTCAACAGAACTAGAACTTTCAGGGCGTCCTATGAGGTTTTCAGTCGTTTTCTTCAACAAGAAACTACGGAAACATGTCTGGTGATATCTACCTTCAACCGCAACCAAATCAATTGCGCTGGTAATTCTGTCACTAACGATTGCTCCCCATGTGTCATTTCTTTTTTCAGCAGCAGATAACACTTTGTCCTTGAATGGTAGAGTAGTAACAATGCTTACCAGAGTCCGTTTCGTCGGTTCTTTATTCATTTCATTTTTCACAAATTCTGGTGATGCATCCTCATCACAAAATAAACAATTATTCGTGAAATCGAGATCACTGCGTTGTGACCGACTTGTGCTGGGATTTTCGAAGGCTTTTTCTGCTGCAGAGATTCGTTTATCTTGATTATATGCTTTGGGACACAAATCATGCGCCACTATTGATGAGACGTTTGACAACAGCTTATACTTATCATCTTTTCGTCTGATGCTGGATTCAATACACGTTTCAATCCCTTTCCTCTTAATTATTGTTGTGTCCTTGGCAGACAATAACTTTTCACAAATAAAACAATGCCTCGAGATATCCATTTTCGGATACTCAAATGAACGTTTTCGCTTTGGTAGCTGAATCGATACTAACATAAACTGGTCCGACAGACTCTGCCCTCCCCACTCGATTCCTTCCACAGTGGGTCCAAGGGTTCCAAGTAGTCGCAGGTATAAAAAGTTCGCAACCTAGATGAAATAAAAACTGTAACTCAATTTTCAATCCATCTAGGTTGCGAACCGTTTTATTTATTCAAAGATATATTCATATATTGGTACACAATTTATTATCATTTTCATTATCAAGTTGGCTCTAGCTGTCAACAATTGACATTGTTGAAATCTTGCTGAATTTTAGAGAAACCGAAAAAAACGTCTGAAAACCTTTTTACGATCCAAGTATCAATGCGCGTCCCTTGTCATACGACTTCAGTGCGTAGTGCATTGTGTCTGCGGTGCGTGCGCCGGAGAATTAAGGTTTCAATTGTGAATATCGCGTAAACTATGACCCGGAGTGAAAAAACTAATAAATATTTTTTTGTTTAAAATTTAATAACAAGCCGAATTGATAAGGACTATTTTTACGATTCTGGTGATACTTCTGTAGATATATTCGAAAAACTATAAAATTCTACTTTTCATTTGTTTAAACAATTGTTCCAATCCGATTTGGAGTGTTGTTTTCACGTACATATTATTTGGATGTTGAACAACAATTTAACGAAGAATTTAGCTTTGTTATAATTTTTTCCTGTAACTGCTGTTCTGACGTCTCTGACACCTGGGCTAATAGTCAAGACTTAAGTCGTGTTTAGTTAGGATCGAGTTACGATTTGGTCGAGACCACAAATAAATATGAGGTATTCCACGCCAAATGAGTCAACCATTGACCCTCACCCTCTTGGAAATTGATGGGGATTTTTTCTACGATTGGGGGGGGGGGGGTTGAAAAAAAATCTCTCTATTTTTTTCAGATTTTTTCGGCAGCCCAATTTGGAGATATGATTTTTTCTCGTTTTTCCGTTTTTTTTCAATAACTTGAGTTCTATCCATCCGATTTTTATTTATTGCGCATCAAAATTCTTCATTTTCTACTGCCTATAAGTATATTTTTAATTCAAATTTTTTCTCGATCTTCAGATGGTCATAATAACGAATTTTCGAAAAAAAGGTGAAAAAATTGAATTTTGAAAATTATGCTACTTTTGATTTGTTTCATTTTTTTCAGTAATTCTTATAATCAAAATACGTATTTTGAGCCATCATACAAGTTGGGGATCCTCCTGAATCTATTTTATTTTCAATTTTTTCTTTTCGAAATTCCGCAAATCTGGTTGAAACACCCCAAAATGGCGTTCATTGAATTTGATTATAGGCAGTATGAAGTGAATTTAACTGTATACTAATATATGACATATTTTTTCAATACATATTCGAAGTCGTTTTGGGATGCTTTGATAAAATTTGCGAAATTTTGAAAATAAATGATTAAAAATAGAATAGATCCAGGGGGATGCCCAACTTCTATGACGGCTCAAAATACTGGTTTTGAATATAAGAATTATGGAAAAAAAAACAAATCAAAACTTACGTATTTTGCAAAATTAAACTGTTTGAACTTTTTTGTTCGAAAATTCGTAATTATGAGGATTTAAAGATCGAACAAATTTTTTACTAAAAATATTCTTATAGGCAGTGAATAATGAAAAATTTTGACGCTTAATAAATCAAAATCGAATGGATAGAATTCGAGTTATTGAAAAAAGGGAAATAACCAGGAAAAAATCCTATATCTCTCAACTGGGTTGCTGAAAAATTCTGAAAAGGGGGCGTCCATAAATCACGTGATCCAATTTTTGCTCATTTGTGACCCCCTCCCCCCCCCTGGTGATCAATCGTGACATTTCGCCGACCCCCCCCCCTGTAGGGATTGAGGTGTTGTCGGGAAGTTTAATCAATCCACTACTAAACAATTAGTTGTCTTAATTGTCGTTTATTCAATCGCGTCTAGAAATATATATACAAAAGTAGAGAGCAAGTCAGGTGATCGACTTGTTGAGTAACAGGCGGTTAGCGCCAGACTGAATATAATATTCGCAAAAGACGAGAATTCGGAAACGCGTTATAATAGGTGTGAGTGAGAAGTATATATTAGACGGTTGAGTGACCGAGAGCGATGATGTCACTGATGTCCAGTCGTCTCAACTGCACGCATTGTTGTGTTCGTGTATTGATACGTGAANTTCAATCGCGTCTAGAAATATATATACAAAAGTAGAGAGCAAGTCAGGTGATCGACTTGTTGAGTAACAGGCGGTTAGCGCCAGACTGAATATAATATTCGCAAAAGACGAGAATTCGGAAACGCGTTATAATAGGTGTGAGTGAGAAGTATATATTAGACGGTTGAGTGACCGAGAGCGATGATGTCACTGATGTCCAGTCGTCTCAACTGCACGCATTGTTGTGTTCGTGTATTGATACGTGAATGTGGATGTAGCGAGGCGCTACATGACTCCCCTTCTTAGTGAAAAACGCAGTTTTTCTAAACTGAAACATTAAACAAAAAATTAATACGTTCATCACGGTTGAGCTGGTGCTCAAAACAAAATTCTATGATGGAGGTGACTGCGTCACCCTAGCTTCTGCTAGGCGTGGGCTGCTCTCCAGGTTACTAATGTGTTGAGACGGTCGTGAGCTTGGAGTGGTGTATTTGTTTACCCTCGCCGTGTGTTGCGATGGTGCGTGTATGCAGGTATGTGTGATGCCTCTCGATGATGTGTCAGAGAGGTGATGCTCCGGTGAAGACGTCTTTCGGCGTTCGATATGACGTCGCGTATTCCAGGGAGCGAGGTTCTCGATAATGCTTGGCGGAGATGACCTCGGTGAGTCGGCCCGGTGTTCTCGACGCTGCCATTACAGGTGTTCTCGACGATGCTTGGCGGAGATGAGCTCAGTGAATCGGCGCGGTGTTCTCGACGCTGCCATCGGAGAAGTTCGACATGAGGTTATTTTTTTCTCTCCCTCATGTCGCGATGTCGCCGCGGATCGTAGGCGAGGGTCCGGAACCCCTGATGCCCGTGAAATCCTGTTGGCGTGTGTAGATGCGAAGGGACTACGGTTGAGGTGATCAGCCTCCTGCGCCCGTGCCGCGGATGCGATGTCCATTTTCGCTACGTTGATGTGCCTCGTACCAACAAAGTGTCCATCACTCCTGAAGGTAGAGGTAATGCCTGCGTGTGTATGTGATTCTCGACGATGCTTTAGCGGAGATGAGCTCGTTGAGTCGGCCCGATGTTCTCAACGCTGCCATCGGAGAAGAGTGGCATGAGGTTACTTTTTTCTCTCCCTCATGCCAGTGTGTCACTGTCCTCTAGCTGCTCGTTGCTACCGTTGTCTTTGTCTTTGTGTTAGCGCGGTTGTTGTCATCTCACAGTTTATCCGAAATGAAATAAAATCGACGCTTGTGAGAGAGAAAAATAAAGTATTTAGAAGTCTTTATTATCACCAGCACAGCACAACGTCTCTGGGTGCTCAGCAATGTGTTGGAACTCGTCACAGTAACACAAAAATAAAATCGTCGCACTCATGATATTAGTGCACGACCACTGGCACTTGTTTTGATTTCGCAAGGACGTAGCAAAACTAAGGCTCGGCGCTCGGACGCTTGGAATGTTCTACAATTCACGAGACGCCCGTTTGAAAATGCCGTTGAGTACCCACGCGATGAAATTTTACGGTTTTCTATCGCGCGGAATTAAATTTAACACTCGAACTCGCGGAATGTGCGGCACTGGAAAGTCTAGGATGCGTCGATGATCACCAGGATGGATGTACTTCACTGGGATGCGCGGGTAAAAACTTTCGATGATGAATGCACGCGGTTGCGAGGAGTTTTCACTTTTGTCGAATAAAGACGCGGCTTCCCTTTGAGATTCTGTCGTGATCTGTCTCTCACCCAGACCTCAACCAGTATCGGAAGCAATGTAGGGATTGAGGTGTTGTCGGGAAGTTTAATCAATCCACTACTAAACAATTAGTTGTCTTAATTTTCGTTTATTCAATTGCGTCTAGAAATATATATACAAAAGTAGAGAGCAAGTCAGGTGGTCGACTTGTTGAGTAATAGGCGGTTAGCGCCAGAATGAATATAATATTCGCAAAAGTCGAGAATTCGGAAACGCGTTACAATACGTGCGAGTGAGAAGTATACATTAGACGGTTGAGTGACCGAGAGCGATGATGTCACTGATGTCCAGTCGTCTCAACTGCACGCGTTGTTGTTTCCGTGTATTGACACGTGAGTGTGGATGTAGCGAGGCGCTACACCCCCCCGGCATGTTATCACGTGTGTTTTTTTTCAAAGCTCAGTATGAAAAATGATCGCTTTTGAAAAAAAAACATTTTTTTTTGTTAAAAAGACAACTCTTTTATACACGTCTCATGAACGAAAAATAATTTTATTCCAGAAACAAATCGTTAAAGTATATGAGTCATAGTATCATCTCTTAAGTATATTAATTTCAATAGTATAATGTTTCGATATTTGATATCGATCACTCTGCAAATAGTTCCTCTTTGAAAATAGCCTTTTCTATCGTGTCTCTTTGGGAAAAGTCTTCTCTATATTAGCACGTTTCGTACAGAAGAGACTCTGAATTCATGAGTCGTCATCAATCCAAGGATTGTTAAAATATTGTTCAACACTAACAAATACTCTACTGTCAGGGTTCATCAATCCTTTATTATCCAGTTGAATCATATCTTCGTTTTGTTTATCAGTCAACTCATCAAATGTATTTACCGAATAATTTCTTGGGTATTTGAACAAAAAAATACACGTGATATCCCCCAAGACCCCCCCTTCCCCTTTGTGATTATCCGTGATACCTGCTCACCCCCCCCCCCTAAAAAGTGTCACGTGATTAATGGACGCCTCCAAACATTTGGAAGATAGTACTTCAACCCTCCCAATCTCAATAAAAAAAAGGATTTTAAAAAAATTCTCAATAAAATAAAAAAGCAGTAGGAGCAGAACCAACGTCTTTGGCGCGCATCAGCAGATGGAGGATTAAATTGATATAGAGAGTGAGTAGAAAAAATCCGCGTCAAGAATGTTCATTCTGCTCCTACTGATTTTTTATTTCATGAAGAATTTTAAAAAATCCTTTTTTTTATTGACAACTATTTTTCCTATAGGAATTTGATCGTGTAAAACAAAATGTAAGTTTTAATTTTCCGTTTGCCTCTTATAAGTAATTTAAAGTGAGAATAAAACGTGTCCGGTGATTCAGCAGAATATCACAACCCACACTTAAATGCACTGGTGGCAACACTTTGACGTTGGCTGTGAGCTTGTAACGGAGGCAAAACTTTTCTTGGCCGATACGCTACCGCGCATCTCGATGCAGGTACGACAGTTTAAGGAAGGACACTACTGAAATTGAAGAGTCCCGCAGTAAATCAACTTAATCGGCGTTAATGAATAATGCTCATTCAAGTCTATATAGGCCATGCTGCTAAATGTTATGAAAGGATTTAGCCTTACAATTTTCGGCAATTTTTTTTATTCTTCTCAATACTTATTATTACATTCTAAATTATCCAATCTAATTCAATAATTTTTTGACGGACAATTTTCTAAATTTTTCGAAAAAGGCGGTCTTGTTGTACCCCACTTCAACTTTATACTGAAAATCGGAAAATAACACTTAAAACTTTATTTTCAACCTGTTCCTTACTCTTTTCCTAAAATCTGACTTTCTTCCATCTGTGCGGCATACAAGCGGCAATTTTTTAAGGGCGATTTCGTTCGGAAATTTTCTAAATTTTCCGAAAAAAATATTCGATTTACGGAAAGAGGAGACAAACAGGGGATCTTCTTCAGTTTTATTTTTCGATTTTCATAAGAAAGTTGGGATGGGGGAATAAAATGACCACCATTTCTTCTAATTTAGAAAATTTACAATCAAAAACCGCGTTTTGAATTGGAAAAAATCATTTTTCAGACGTTAAATGAGATAGAACAATTTCGGGTATAAAACGTATACACGAGGCAACTCGAATTAAGCTGCAGGACCTCTAGCAGCCGAAAAATCTTTTCGATACATGAGTATTGAAAAGAACCAAAAAAAAATTTCGAATATTTCCATTGATCCCCTTATAACGAAAATTTTGAAAAAAAACAAAAAATATATATACATACCACACACATACACACATACACTGTCACGTCCTTCCTTCTCGCAGGACAACGGAAATAATCTAAAACAAAACAACAAAATTATAATTAAAAATATAGAGGCAAAATAATCATAAATTGATAGACATTACATATTTTATCATTTAAAACTAAACTTACCGACTGTAATAATTAATCGGTTTTCGACGGCTGTCGGCCACCTGTTACCCGGAGCCGCCGATCACCGATTACCTACCGCCGCAAAAATTGAGCGAGGGAGTAAAGTTTTTCGACCGGATGAATTCAGTAACGTGTTGACACGCGCCATCCTTTAAAATCGACTCAGCACTCCCACGATCGGAGGGAACACGTGCATGCTGAGTCGCCCGAAAATCACCGGACGAATAATTTTGCTGACCTGAAAAACCGGAAAGAAAATTAGAATAAAAATCCATGTAAAAACTAAAATAAAGCAGTTCAGACACTCACCTGGATTCGAGTACATCTCTCTAAACGTCGTGAAGAATTGAGCATAATTCTGCCCGATTCTATTCCTTCACCTATCCCGGAACACGAGCATAATTCTGCCCAAGTTCCTCCTCCTCGAGAATCGAGCAGTAATTTTGCCCGCTCTCACCAAACTACTTCCTCTTCATTCCCTTGAGCTGAACTCATGAAGAAGAAGTCTCACCGAGCAGAGCGAAGATTCCAGTTGAGAAAACTCGTGGCAATCTACAACACTCCACGAGAAGTAGATCTCGACGCATTATTGGCGGATCCAAAACCACCTCAACCGACCATTTCCGCAGTTGAAACCGCCCGGTTTGTGGTTGCTAAGGACTTGAAAGGAAATTATTCCCTCAATCGCCAAGCACCCACACTCCTGGGTCACCCCTGCGAGTCCAAGACTCTCCAGGAAATAGGACCTGTCGCTGCACCATCGCAGGAACATCAGTCTTGCGTCTCCTCATCTCAGGGGTATTTTACTAGAGAATAACTTGAGCACTTTCAGCAACCCGAATCTGGTGAGCAACCTCATCAGGTACCACCACGGGCAAAGCCTCTCTGCAATTTTCACCGACAAAAGAACCAACTTAAAATCACGCCGGATACCCAGAGATTTTTCAGCACTCTCCGGGAGAAATTGGAGTTCCTCCGTAACAACGCGAATAAAAAGGGTAAGATTTGAGCAGTTTTCAAAAGTTTAATCCTTCAGGTCAGTTGATCTTGAAAAAGTAGCCAAAATAGTCTAAGAACGTAACAACACACACACACACACACACGCACACACAGGGATGCAACGGGAGATTTTGTGGCAGGAGTCGTGAAGGAGTTCACAAGAGAGGAACGCGAGCGCAAAGCTGCAGGATAGACGGAGAACCTATTGGAACCTCCTACCCATGCACAACATCTTAGTAAGGTAGGGGGACGTACATTAGGTGAAAAGAGGAAGAGCAAATAGCTGAGACCTCCCTCGTAAAGTAATACTTAGCGGTAGTACCGGGAGGGAAATGGGAACAGATGATAAGAGGTGATAAGAGGAAAAAAAGGGTTTTTACTGGGTAAGAATCCCAGATCTGAATTTTGACATCACTTTACCAGAATCTTTTGAAGATTTTTCTAAACCTCTATAAAAAAACACACAGATATACATACATATATATTGTGACGTGATAAATCCGTCACAAATAATGGTTCGTTATCGACTGTTACGCGTGTGTTTGTTGTTAACCGAGAAAATCACCAGATGGGAAGTCACCAACTGATAGCGAGAGTTTTGAGAGAGCTTGGAGAATTTGTTTTAATTTATTTTGATTTGTTTTGAATCGAATATCGCGCTTCCACGTTCATCTGGGCGGAGCCATCGACATCGGGAGACATCGAGTAATCGAGGACGATCGAGAGACTTCGGGACATCTTCGGGGACTTCAGGTGAGCCTGTTGGGTCTTCGGGTCGCCAAGAGGGAGCCACTTCCTGGATGACACTGAGGAAGGAAGTGACGTAGAGGCCCACCTGTACCTGAGAACGCGTGGTTTGGGACATCACATCAAGGAAATTAATTATTGTTGTGTGCCGTTAGTTGAGGGATGGATTGGATCCCTGGGAGATTATTTGAAATAATGATGTCTTTCGATTTGGAATTATGTTAAATTATGTTTTCCTGGATTGAAAGTGAGAATCATGTTACGTTGCACATGCGCCACAGAAATGAGATGTGCCATGTGCTGGTTACTTGCTAGAGAAATCTTAGTAATTTGGAATTTGATTGGAGGAGTTGTGTGGAACGAGAGCCAATGAGACTCGTTGCCTCGTTTTGGAAGCAGCGTGATGTGTCACGGGGTATTGAGCTTCACTTCCCGTTTGGTGGTCGGTGGTAACGCTCGTTTGTCCAGGTTTTTGGGTGCGGTTGCCATCCGAAATACGTTTTGGAGGCTTTGGCGTGATCCGGAGGATTATTTTGGAGGTCTGGAAAGTCTGTTGAGGGCACTTCGAGTCATCGGAATGTCCTGAGGGTTTTTTTTCCGTGATCTGGAGGACGTCAGAGACTTCAACCAGCGGTGAGCGTGGTGGCTGATTTTCAGTGCATTTTTTTGTTCTGTGTGTCGTGGACAGGATTTGATTTCGAAATTTTGCTGAAGTCTCATACATCTGAGTCCTGCAGGACTGTTAGTTTTTTAAGTTAATTACCGAATGAAAGCCTGGCCACTTTGATCAGTAATTTATTTGAACAATTTTGTTATCTGGCTCTCTCTTTCGTTCGATTATATTTTGGGTCTGATACGTAATTTTAGAGTTCATCAAATCTCCATGTAATTTCTGGATTTATTATTGGACAATTTTGAATAAATGTTGGCGTTACGTTTAACGGGACTTCGAGTTAGACGAACGCTCTCGCTATCGGTGCAATTGTAGGATATTGAATTTCTGGAATTTACGGATCCCGTGACCTTGTTGGGGTTTCGCTGGCTTTTGTTCCCAGTTGGGATGTTTCGTTTATCCGCCAGCTCCTTTTGTCACTTAGGCAATTTAATTTCAATCGTTCTTGCGATATCTTATCTCACATGAATTATTTCGAATTTTATTTTGACTCTGACTTTTGCTATTTCATTATTTTTCTTTGATTTATTGTGGCTATGGTTTCTTTCCCTTTTCGTAAGTTATCCAATTTAACAAATGTGATACTTGTCAATAATGGTAATCGTAATTAATATCTAGAACGATGAGGTAAACTGAAAAGTGACTCTAGAGAATTAATTAATTTATTTTGTTTTGTATCGAGTCTGAGAGAATTTTGAATTAAATGCTAAGCTCTGAGGACTAACGACCTGGCGTTCAACATAAACTATATTTCGGATAAGTTATGCGTTGAAGAACTGCGTAGTGGAAAGAGGGTTTCCGCGAACCTCTCGAAATTACGTCACAATATATATATAAATACGTACATACAATCATCTAAAAATCGCATATTAGATGATGCACACCTTTTAGACCATGTAGTTACCCTGACATAAAAAATATACACGATTGGAAAATCTTCCTTCTACGGTACACATATCACTAACGACAATGCCATTACCAATTATATTCATGGGCTGGTCTAAAATGACTGTGTGAATATACCAAATCCAATATTTAGAGAAGAAAAAATGACTTCCACTCTTATTATTTTTCATTCATATCCTTTACATTTTCTGGATTATCGATTTGTTAAATTTACGGGTATTGGAATATTGGCAACCTGTGAAAGTTTCCTCCCCCTATGAAATTCTATTATTCAACCCGTAATTTCGATTCGCTTCTGGAAAAAGAAATCCGAAACATGTAATATATCATAGTAAGAATGGCAACCAAACTGAGCATCTCGCTTTGTGCATATATATTTAATAAAGGAAGATGAAAAAAAAAAAAAAAGATAGTGAAGCCCGTTGCTGAAGGAATGATATTCGATGCATAGCTCTCTTTTCTGTTTCATCGTGACGCGTTGGTATCTATAGCGAGCGTTCGTATCGATCACTGGAGGGGAGTATTGCCAATAACAATGTTGCAATTTAGAAATTGAAGAAAGGTGAGCTTTTTGAGTTGGCTTGAACATTGGTTGGAAAGATTGGGCTTGTTAGCGACGGTGATGCACTTCAACCATTCCCGCATATGACACATGCCAAATATTTTATATGATTTTATTTCTGTTGATGCAACCTGCAGGAAAGATCTTACACTAAGTGATAGGGTTTTTTCATTGAATATTTGGATTTATAATGAACTGCAAATACAAAACTTGAAAAGTTTTGGAATGAATACTTGGGAGCATTCAAATGATTCGTTACGCGTTTTTTGGAAATTTCAGACCCCCACTGCCGTCATAAGACTGTCACAAGCGTGGTCCTCCCCTTGTATATTACGTTACTAAATTAACCAACCCCTCCCCCTCTACTTTATGGAGAGAACAATTCATTTTTTTGAATTGATATTCATTTTTTGAACAAGTATTGATTTTTTTCAGTGTAAAAACAAATCGGGTGATTAATGAATCCTTTTTTCAATACTTTCTGAATAGGTCAACTTATCATCAGCAGCATTTTTTTAAATTTAAGGCATTTTAAACCATTTGGTTTATTCCGCCATCTATCCTCTACCTAACCTTGCGGCTGTGGCCGACGTGCTACACTGTACCGCATTTGCTCCCGCGAGAGAGACGAAGAAAACCACAGAAAACCTCCGTCGGTACAGTCGACTTCTTTATTAGGAACCTCCCATTCGTCCAGAGCTCAGATGAGACAGACCCCACCAGAATCCGCCTCAGGCGAGCCTCTTAACCCCCTCTACCGGAAGTCAAGGGTCCCCCCCCCAGTCGGGATCCGAAGCCCAGCCACCCTTTCGAGCCCCCAACCCCTGTTTCTAAAAGTTAAAAACCCCGACCGGACCGGGATTCGACCCCACGACCTCCTAATCGTTAATGGCCAAGCCGAACTAACGATTTAGCCACCGCGACCATTGGACGTCGGTATCATCACAGCATTCAAACAATAATTCCTGTTTGCGAATCAATGGGATACTTGGGAAGAGAAAAATTCTTCAAATAATTAGTCTTATGGGTAAGTCAAATGAATTTTCATTAAAATGAGTGAAGGGTCATTTGAAAACCCTGGTACAAACAGATGTTGTTGATCTATGAACGCTTATCGTTTACCGCTTTATCGCCCCATTCTTCATCTTTGACTGCCAAATGTTGCCTTTGTCGGTTGACGACAATTCGCAAAGCACCCACATTTGGAACAACTACCATTACACCACAGTGTCGCCGCTACTCTTTCGAATTCCAGAGATATGCATGATAAACCTCACATTTTTAGCTTTCTTTCTGGGTTGATATCCGCTTTTCTTTTGGTGAAAGGGACGGATGACATATATTACGTTTAGTAGATGTATGGGGCCGGGTCCAGGCCAACGTTTTGGGAAGGATCATAAGGGTCTGTTGGTCAAGTGCCGCAGGGGTCTCCCGCGAGTGGGTGGTCAGTGGTGAATTAATTGATCAATTAATTAATTAATTAATTAGCAGATTCAATTCACGGGATTAATTCGTGGGGTAACTCGCGGATTTTCTAACACAACCGGTTTGGAAACGGTCATAATGGTCAGCGGGCCAGGTATCCGAGGAATCCCTTGCCAGTGGGTGGTGGGCAGATAATTCATTGATTCGCGATATTAATTCGCAAATTTTTCAGTTCGATGTTTTGGGAAGGCTCATAAGGGTCATAAGGGTTTGACGGCGGAAGAGGCGAAGGTCAAAAATCAACAGATATTGCTTTTGATCTTATCTAGAACAATAGATCTTTCCATTTTCATGAGAAACCTTGAGATTCTTTGCGAAGAAAAAAATCACTTGTCACAGCAGGGGGTTACGAGCAAAAGGTCAAAATCATCAAATGTCATTTTTTACACAATTCTAGGAACTGTTAAGAAATCATAATGGGTAACCTTGAGATTTTTCAAATTCCCGAAATTCTTTGCGACAAAAAAAAAACGGTTGTCACAGTAGAGAGGTTAAGTGCAAAAAGTCAAAAAACAAATCACCCTTTCAAGCAATTCCGGGAAGAGTTGAAAACAAACCTTACAATGAGTGATCCAGAAGTCATAAATCAACGAATGTCCTTGAAATTTGTATTTCCTGGAATTCTATGCCAAAAAAAAATTTTATCGCCTCGGGAGTTAAGAGAGAGGATAATAAAAACATTTACTTTTTGAAAGATTCCAGGAAAAAGTCTATTGTTAAAACAAAAACACGATGGGCCTTCTAGAATGTGACTTTTTTCCACATTTTTTCCCTGGAATTCCTTTAAAAATGCATGCCTTCACGGTGGGTGGGAGGGGGGTTCTGAGGAAACAACTGATAAATATCAATGTACAGATTAAATCTTTGTGAAAAATCCTACCCTAAGTCGTTGGAAAAAGTATGTACAGGAAAAATTTCGAGGAAAAACCGTATACGTGAATGACACACCCTCAAAAAATGCTTTGAAAGAGTGAGAGTATTTACTATATAACGTCTCAAGTTCAAGGGTACAGCATCAGTTCGCTTTTTCCTCCGCTCATGAAGAGCTACTTCATCCAACAACGTCAAACTCTGAAAAGAAACTCCCTATGCCAACAGCAACAAGAGTTGAAAGATAGTCTTGAACACATCCTCAAGGATATCAAGAAGTTGAAAACTATAAAAATAAAAAGTCACTTCGAAGTGTTGTGTTCAAATCTTCAGAAAACTAAAATCGAAGTTTAATTTCCGAAGCAGACATCATGGACTTCGACAAAATCAACGCTGTGGCTGAGCTTAAGAAACTCCCTGTGATTAAAGTAGCTCATCTGGAACCTAGGGTTTTCTATACCATCACCGGAGCTTATAAGGCAAACACAAAGCATGGAGTCTGTGTTATTCTGAGTTTGTCGAATACTCATTCAATTTTTGTGAATAATCGATTGACGAAGTCTTCGAGGAAAATGAAAAAAAATCGCATTTTTCAACAACATATTGAACGAGGAGCACGAATGTTGGAATATTTGGGTGGGAAATATAATAATATCCATCTGCAGCCGGATCCAAATTTCAAGGTAGAAAACGAGGCTGATGAAGTAAATTTAGACATTCTCAACGCTGTAGCCGAATTCAAAGAACTCCCTCTCGTGAAAGTGCAACAATTAAAATGTGACTACTTGTATACTGTCACTGCAGTATTCAAATTCGAGACAAAACAAGGAGTGGGTATCGTTTTAAACTTGTCGAATACCCATTCACTGTTTGTGAATAACCGGTTGGCCAAATACTTCGATGATAACCCCAAAGAAAACGAGAATTTTCCGTTTCTCACCAACGTTGCAGTACTTGGGCGATGCTGACAACAGTATCCGTTTACATTCAGATCAAAGACTTATATTAGAAAGTGAGGATGATCAGCTAGATTTCAACAAGATAAACGATGCATTGAAAGAACTCCCCCTATGCAAACTGACTCAACTTGAACGTGACTACATGTATACTATTACTGCGGCTTACAAAGTCAAGACAAAATATGGAATGAGTGTTATTTTTTATTTAGATAACGCTCTTTCAATTTTTCTGAATAAAAGTTTGACCAAGTTCTTCATTGAAAACACTCAGCAGTTCAGCGCTTTACTGGATGAAATCAAGAGAGGTTCGGCAAAGTTGCAGTACCCAGGTGGAGAATACAGCAGCCTTCGCCTTTCATCTGATGAAAAAAAGGGAGTTCAACCTAAAATTATAAAATGAAATGAACAAACAATATTTTAATTTTAATTTTTTTATTAATGAAAAATTCCCACTGAAAAATTTTACAATGTCATTGTTAAAAATCTTATAGGATTTTGATGATAGGGAGGTCGAGAGGGAAAGTGAATTGGGATGATTTGCCGGAGAATAAATGAAGATGAGTTTCGTTGATTGTCACTGTATTTAAAACGATAAATTGCACTCAAAATTATAACAGATGAGGTTCAAATAAATAGTTGAGATACCAGAGTGGGTTACCGGATACTTGTTCCCCGGAAAATCGTACCCGGAAAATCGTACCCCAGGAAATTTGTTGCCCGTAAAAATGTTCCCCATTTCTATTTTTTTTTCTCTCTCAATCCTTGAAAAGTTCCTCTTTTTTTCCTGCCTCAATCCTCGTTTTGTTTGCATTCTTATTCCTCTGAATGGCCACTATTTACTTCTTGATTCAACCGGTATGTAATATTTCGGTATTATGGTGATTTGGGTTTGAGAGGGGGAGGGGGGGCTCATGGAGAGATGTTATTATCGTATATCGAGTAACGTGTTCATCAGGCCTACAGTTGTCAGTGTGGTATCGCTGTTCCTAGGGACTTGTTGTTGCATATAATCAATTAAAATGGTGGATATTGTTGCTTATTTGCTAAACCAATCTCAGTCGTCAACATTTGCCTGCCAGAATTACTGCGACAAAATTTATAAGATGCCATGAATAGCAGCATAAATGCAGAGCCGAGTAGCAAATAAGCAACAATATCCACCATTTTAATTGATAATATGCAACAACAAGTCTCTACGAATAGCGATACTACACTGACAACTGTAAGCCTGATGAACACGTTACTCGATATACGATAATAACATCTCTCAATGAGCCCCCCTCCGCCTCTCAAACCCAAATCACAATAATACCGAAATATTACATACCGGTTGAATCAAGAAGTCAACACTAGCCATTCAGAGGAATAAGAATGCAAACAAAACGAGGATTGAGGCAGGAAAAAAAGAGGAACTTTTCAAGAATTGAGACAGAAAAGAAAGAAATGGGGAACATTTTTGCGGGGAACAAATTTCCTGGGTAACGATTTTCCAGGTACGATTTTCCGGGAATGATTTTCCGGGGAACATTTGTTCTAGCACCACCGGAGTGGACTGTACAAACACAAATATAACGATAAGTTGCCGGTGATTTACGATGACTTTCGATAATTGACCGATGAAATGCCCGATGATTGCGCCGATGTGCATCCGGATAATTTTCTATGATTCGTTCCTGATAAGATTCGATGATGTACTGACTACCGTAGAATATGCTCACGACTACGTGGGTGCTGGTCGATGGTTGGGAATTTCCGTAAGGGACGGGGAAAGGAGTTGGCCCAAAATACAGGCCAGATTTTGAACATCCCGCCCGCCCTGCGTCACCTCCTAGTGACGAAGTATAGTTGATGGTCCTCACTGTTGATCCTCTAGTAGGTCTGCGTTGATGAGCAATGGAACTAGTCTGTGAATTGCCCGTTGAATTTCCTGATGCCCTTTCCTCAGTGTGACAACTCTTGTCAAATGGTCGTGCCCTGGATGAATTTTGATGACTCGGGCGAGGGGCCATTTAGCTGGCGGTTCCCGTTCGTCCATGATGAGGACCAACGAACCAATGTTAATTTCGTTTTTTGGATGTCTCCACCGATAGATTTGCTGATATCGATGAATGCACTCTCGTGCCCAATGCTCCCAGAAGTTCTGGATCCTCTGAGTGATAATTTGCCACCTGTTGAGTCTGTCCGTCGTGATTTGCTGGAGTGATGGTTCAGGAACCGTTGTGAGCAGCTCCCCGATGATGAAGTGCCCCGGTGTCAGGGCTGATGTATCTTGCGGGTCATTGGTGAGTGGGCAGAGTGGCCGAGAGTTGAGTAGGCCCTCGACCTGAGTCAGAAGAGTCGTAAATTCTTCGTACGTCAAGGTCGAGGTCCCGATGGTCCTCCTGAGGTGATGCTGTGTTGATTTCACAGCGACCTCCCACTTGCCACCCATATATGGCGAGTGAGGGGGGTTGAATATCCACTGTCTTGTCTGACGCTAGCCGATCTCTGATAACAGCCGATTCGCTGGATGCCTGGTCGAAGAGATTCCTGAGTTCTCTCTCTCTGCTCCGATGAAGTTGAGTGCCCTGTCACTGGTCAGGGTCGCACAGATACCCCGTCTTGAAAAGAAACGTTTGTAAGCTGCGATGAAGCCCTCCGAAGCAGACAAACAGACGGATGTACGCCTTGTACATTGTTTTACTTGCCCCTGATCCTCTCCATCTCAGGACGTTGACTGGGCCAGCAAAGCCCACTCCTGAGTGGAGGAAAACGCTTGAAGGTGTCACTCGTCGCGCTGGCAGCTATCCCATCAGCTGTTGAGCCCTCAATGCCCGATGACGTGCACAGATAACGCACTTAATGATGTGCGAGTGTACTGCAGCTGGCCCACCAATGATCCAGTACCTCTGTCGGATGTGTGCCAATGTTAGTTCAGTTCCCACATAGAAACTCCGTTGATGAGCATCGGTGATGATGAGCGTTGATAGCGATAAGTGACGTGGGCGAATAATTGAATTTTTCTCCTCCGGATCCAACGTTAATTTTCGTAGACGTCCGCTCAGGCGCATGACGTCGTTCTCCAGATATGGCGTCAGCGTCGCCATTCGATGATTTGCTGCCGGTGTGTTGTCTGTCCATAGAGTGTTAATTCCCGCCTCGAAGTAGAGCTGTTGAGTGTACCTCACCCAGTACAGTCTTACCTCTTCGAGCTCTTGTGGTCCTAATTGGGGAGATTCCGGTGGCGGCTGCTGTTGGAAGCGTCTTGCGGCTCGATGGATTCAGGCTGTAATCCGCAATAGCTTCATCAACGATAAATATCTGATGAGCAGTGCATCCGCCTCGGCGATTTGCACTGGATGCGAGCTGTTGATTGGCGGTCTCGCTTCTCGAGCCGCTTCTGATGATATCTCCGCTATCGATGATAGATACATTAATGAGTCTAGTCATTGATCCGGTGGCAGGACAAGCCATGAGGGTCCTGTCCACTACAGATGATGCTCCGCCAATTGCTTCGGTGATAGACCCCTTGATGCGCAGTCTGCCGGATTCGCCTTGCCATTGATATGTCTCCAAGTGACATAAGGCAGAGTATCTCTTATATCAAGAACCCTGTTCTGCACGAAATCCTTCCAATGCGATGGATCTCCGTTAACCCAGGTGATGGCCACTGATGTGTCGTTCCAGAGATGGACATGTATGTTTTCCAACTCCAGCGTTCGTTGTAAGTAGGCCAAAAGATCCGTTGCCAGGAGAGCTGCTGTTAGCTCCAGCCGTGGTATGGTCATTTTCTTGAGCGGTGCTACCTTGGTCTTGGCACAGACCAGGGTGACAGCCGTTCCCGATGTCGCTGATGATGCTCGAAGATAGACCGATGCGCCCGTCGCCAGATTCGATGCGTCCGCGAAACCGTGTAGTTGAACTTCCGTCGTGTTGGGCGATAAATTGAGCTATCTCAGTATTGATAGGCTGCTCAGCTGCTAAAGTTCCTGCCTGAAGAGTTGCCAGCGTTTTACGAAAGCCATTGGAAGTTGATCGTCCCAGTTGAGTTTGAGCAGCCATAGCTCTCGGATGAGTATCTTTGCCGTGATGATCACCGGCGCGATGAGTCCCAATGGGTCGTAAATTTGCGCAATCTTGGACAGGATCACGCGCTTGGTGATGGTGTCCGGGTTGGAGCTCCTCGCTTTGTAGTGGAAGGTATCTGCCTGAGGCTGCCAGCAGAGTTTCAGCACTTTCACCGTTGATTCTTCAAATTCGATGGTTGGAGCTGATCTCGATGAGAGCCTGAGTCATTTCAAAATGTGTGGCACATTGCTGCATAATTTCTGCAGGGGCATGCCGCCCGCCATGCAGAGGTTGATTAACTACTTGATGATCTCATCCAGTTGATGCTCCGTTTCTGCACCTCCGTATATTTCGTCAACATATTGTCCCTTGATAAATGTCGGTAAGGCCAGTGGAAATCGATGACCTTCGTCGATGGCCAACTGCTTCAGCACCCGTAGCGAAAGCCAGGATGCACAGCTGGTACCATAAGTGACTGTCGTCAGGAGTTCCAAGAGTTTTTGGTGCCGTCTGTTTCGTTACTTTCAATGATGAATTCGGAGCACAGTCAGTGCCGCAGACTGGCCCCGAAATAGTCCAGCCGAAGATGGTTTGCTGGGCTATCAGATGCGTCTCCTTGAACCTGATCATTCTCTGTCCGATGATTCTCCCGTAGACGTCAGCTCCGATGATGATGTGGATGGCCCCAGGTTTTAAAAAGTGAGGATCTGCCAGTTGAAGTTCTAGTAGGTGATGAGGAATCGTTCATTTGCAAGTGAATGGTAGTATGTTCGCCGTCAGTTTGCTCAGGATGTGGGCGATAATGTTGATTTGAGCAGCGCGTTCATGCCTCGGTTGTCGGGCGACAGTATGTTCGCCGTCAGTTTGCTCAGGATGTGGGCGATAATGTTGATTTGAGCAGCGCGTTCATGCCTCGGTTGTCGGGCGACAGTATGTTCGCCGTCAGTTTGCTCAGGATGTGGGCGATAATGTTGATTTGAGCAGCGCGTTCATGCCTCGGTTGTCGGGCGACAGTATGTTCGCCGTCAGTTTGCTCAGGATGTGGGCGATAATGTTGATTTGAGCAGCGCGTTCATGCCTCGGTTGTCGGGCGACAGTATGTTCGCCGTCAGTTTGCTCAGGATGTGGGCGATAATGTTGATTTGAGCAGCGCGTTCATGCCTCGGTTGTCGGGCGACAGTATGTTCGCCGTCAGTTTGCTCAGGATGTGGGCGATAATGTTGATTTGAGCAGCGCGTTCATGCCTCGGTAGTCACTACACGACGCATGCTCCCCGATGAGGTTTCTCTGATGCCGACGATGAAAATTGATGATGACCTCCGCTCCAGATGGAGTCGATTGACCAAGCGTTCAGAGACTAGTATTATCTCTGAGCCCTGGTCGATGAGGATCCGTGTTGGCCTTGAATTCCCATGACGATTGAGGGTGAAGACCCTCGCCGTCGGCAAGATTACAAGTTGAGTTGCATTCTGATGAGGTCGTTGAACTTCCAAAACGTTGATGGTGTCCACCGGATTTACCTGGTATAGTTCTGATTGTCGATTGACCTGGTACTCCTCTGATTGACGATGATCTCCAACGTACATGGGCTTTAAATGAGGTTGATGTCCCACCCGATACTTTTCTGATTGTCCAGGATCTCCAATCTGATTGTGCAAGGTCGTTGACCACTTTCTCTCGATGAGTGCCCGTGTAGACGATTTAATTTCTGATGCTGAGTCTTAGCGCGATGATGGGCCGGATGACTTGTTGACATATTCCTGGTTAATGAATATCTGTCCTTGATGATGGTCCGGTTATCGCCTGTCAGGTTGGTGGTCTCTGGGGTCTGAGACAGTCGTAAATTCTCCCAGTCAACATTAAACCCGATGAAGATTTCCCTGATGATGATGATGATGTTGAGGGGAGAATCACAGAGGATGAGGCCGCATCAATTGCCAAGATTTGATTGTAGAATAATAAAATGATACTTGACCTCTCCTCTGGTGTTCCTGGAATCCCCTCTCTCGCTTGGGCACTACCGAGATGCTGGCCATGTCTGCCATTTCCTCCTCGAAGCTCTTGATGAATGTCTCGAAACCCTCTGTCTCGATTCCGTCTGCCCAAAACGATGTTGGTCCCGCTTTGCTCCTTGCTATGATGAATTTACTTCCTTACCGACCGTAGATGTATCCGTCGATGATTTACCAACTGCAGTGTCAAGCCTGCCGATTAGTTACAGACTGCCTCGTTGAGGTGAAAGCACAGCGCTCACTCTACGACTGCGGATGGGTGGGCATGGACAAATCCGATGAATGCCGATGTGCGACGACCATTGACGAAGTGGCACCTGATGCGACTCCGGCTTTGACGTCACGAGGTTCCTCGTGTTGAGTGTCCTCTGGTGCCGATGTAAACAAAGGCAATGGAATTTATTGCCTCTATAAATCCGCTGATTGTCCGACCTCTATGTGGTTTCCCTTGATACAGTTTTGTGAAGCCCGAAAAGCCTCGCTACTGACGGCGTCGGTTTTTCACCCACAATGATTTTTCACTGCACTCTCACTCCACTATCCGGCACGAAGGACCAATGTTAAAAATCTTATGGGATTTTGATGATAGGGAGGTCGAGAGGGAAAGTGAAGTGGGATGATTTGCCGGAGAAGAAATTACGATGAGTTTCGTTGATTGTCACTGTACTTAAAACAATAAATTGCACTGAAAATTACACCGGATGAGGTTCAAATAAATAGCTGAGGTACCGGAGTGGACTTTACAAAAACAAATATAACGATAAGTTTCCGATGATTTACGACGACTTTCGATAATTGACCGATGAGATGCCCGATGATTGCGCCGATGTGCGCCTGGATAATTTTCTATGATTCGTTCCTGATGAGAGTCGATAATGTACTGACTACCGTGGAACACGCTCACGACTACGTGCGTGCTCGTCGATGGTCGTGAATTTCCGTAAGGGACGGGGAAATGAGTTGGCCCAAAATACAGGCCAGAATTTGAACAGATTTTTGTTTTGTGTCCGTATTCAGTTGGCTCTTTATACGATTTTGACAATATGGGTTCTGTGGATATATAACTTCATGCACCAGTTCTCAATATTCAAGAGGGAATACCTGCACAGTATGTTATTACTCTTTAACATTTATGCTTCATTCTGTTTATAATTATTAAAATTTCATTTTCTAGATTTATCGGATGTTCATATCGACATCTTGGATTTTGCACAAAAAATTGAATCAGATATTCTGTATTCGTTCTTATTTGTGCTTCCGTTGGGTACAAAATAACTCTAGTTGATGATTCATACACAACATTTTCCCGACAAAATCAAGTAAATAAGAACATGTAATCATTGCTCACCGTAAATTGAGTATAAACTGATTTTTTTTCATTATTCATAGTTATTGAAGTTTGTAAATGCTGTGCTAGTGCATGAGCAGCATTTCTATTACTCTATTCTTGAAAATCAATATTTCAATGATTTTGAATTGTGGGTGACGAACAGGAATCAAATCTAAGATTGGGGAAGATATCCAGAAACTTATGGTCGACTTATTATTCAAACGAAAGATATCTAATGATTGATTTGTTTCATTTTTTTTCATTCTCCCTTTTTGCTTCCGAATGGAAGCTATTTAATTGTAATTTTTTTCGATTTCCTGATTTTGGGTGGAAATGCCTAGAAATATCATGAAACGTGAAGAAATGATGTTGGTAAAAAATGTCTGTATGTATGTATGTCTGTGGTCATGTGTGTGCGTATGTCCCCAATTGCTCCCCTAACTCGAGAACGGTCAGCCCAATGAACTTGAAATTTTGGCTGCTATATGGTACTATTGATACTCAAAACTGGGATAAATTTCAGCTCGATCGGTTGAGCGGTTCCTGAGATAAAGCAATTCCTCAAAAATCGTTTTTTTGCCGATATCTTCTGTACCGTTCGACCGATTCGATTTTTTTTCAAAAGACTCGGCGTGATGATACCTATCTAAATGAATCGAAAAAAAACCATTACACCCCAAGCAACGTGGCTTTATTCTCGTTTTTTCATTTTTTCGCTAAAATTGCTTGTAAACATGATAACTTGAAAAATAATCAACATAGAAACTTCAAACTTGGTAGGATTTCAGGTCTTGTGCTAAGAAAATTTGGTATTTTGGATGAGCAAAATCGGACTAGTAGTTTCGGAGATATTCAACTTTTTATGTGAAAGTGTTTTGCTCAATATCGCAAAAACTATACAACCGATTTCAATTTTTTTTTTCAAAATGTTCGTCTTGATGTCATCTATCTGTATCAATTGTTTGGTGAATGACTAGATTTAGGGTGGATGTGAGATGAAAATGTGGAGGGAGATGTTGGGAAAATTACTGATGAGCCGGATTTAAAAAATCACACTTTATTTTGTGGGATCGAACCACTTTGTCAAATCTATTTACACTCTTTGGTAATTTGTAATTTCACTGGTGATAGTCTAATTTCACTGATGATTGTCTTTGCACGTTAATTTGGTGAGTCACTGAATGTAAACTGAATTTAATCAACAGAGGTGATGTACTGAATAAAGGTATTCAATTTTGAATGCTAATGGACTGAATCGACTTCTCGATATGAACTCTTACTAATGTTGATTAATACTCGTTAGTAACTATCCGGTGAATTACTACACGTTGAATTACTCGTTGAGTTCTACTTAATATTTGTGGACTAGTTGAGAGACTACTACTTAGTTGATGTGAACTCGTTGAAATACGAATGGATACTATACAACGTCTACAGGTGATTTGCTCGAGATAGACTTATCCGGTGAGAGGCTAAGCCTAAACTGATTCGCGCGTGTTTCGGTGACTTATGACTGATGACCCGAAGGGTCCCGGAGATTTTCGAAGTAGGCCGATGGTCGACCAAAATGTTCTGGAATTTTAGTTGCGTTTCAAATATTAATCAAAATATGTATACCCCTCTATAGAAACTTTTTAAGATATTGCCGTTTTTGTATTTTTTTGGTCAGAATTCACTCTTGAACACTATAACATGAATTAAAATCAGGGAAAGCTTTTGAAACATTGACTAGTAGTTAGGATTTTCAAATAACATTCCTATATCCAATTTTAGGTCAATATATTTAACAGTTACTGAGATAGAACAATTTATCAAAGATTCTTAAGAAGAAAAGGATCTACGCATCTATATTTAACTGGTCATTTTTACTTCAGGCTGACTTAGAAAGATCATATCACATGAAAAAAAAGAATTTTTTTTTTCATTTTATAGAAATAGAGGAAATGAGGTAACGGTTTTATGACCAACGCAGCCGCACACTACCATGTAACCACTAGTATTTCGTATATTTATTTATTCTCACTCCCTATTTATTCTAATCAACTACCTGAACATAAAAAGTCATGATTGATATTTTTTAAAACAGTAACGCCGCTCTCAAGGTCTAATATTATTCAGCTAAATTTCAAAATGTTGCTGCTTCTCTATTTTAATGGGTGGAAGAAGAAATGTACATACGTAAAAGGGTCAGAGTCTATGATACATCAAAAGGTAATGAAATGTGAGTATTGTTGGCCATAACATTTTCAGAAATACTAACCAATAAATTTTCATTTCTAAGAAACATGGATCGAGTTCCATTCGGAAGCATACTACCAATGGAATTGGTAGAAACTAAAATTAAAGAAAAAAAATTTACACAAAAAATAACAGTCATGAGTGATCTGTCAAATAACTTCCGTCATATTGCTTGTTTCTTAAATGTTTACATTTTTTTCTTTGCTTTTTTCTTCGTTCTTTCCATTGAATTTATCGTCAAATTGAAAATAAGTAAACGTCTATACTTAATTAATATATGGATGATTGTGATATGTTACATACTTTAATTTCAAGTTGACTCAGTTGATTTCGTCTTGATGAGGTTAGCGTACCTAAGGTTGCTTTCACTTAATCTGCTCTGGAATACCCCTCCGCCTTACCATTTCTTAAATATCGTTTTCTACGGATCAATTTTCAATTTTCATTCAATTCACCATCATCAAACTGGAAGCTGGATATTTTCTTATTATACTCACTTCCTACTCAACACCATCAATCAAGAAAATCATCATTTCTCTACAAAATAGCAATATTATGAAGTTAATTGGGGCATCCCCTTGACAACCTCCTGGTTTTTTCGCGGGGTCCCATCCAACTTCAATGTGACCATTTCGAATTATAATTTTCATCGTTAATTGAATAACTTCTCATTATTTATTTAGAATCTCTCTATAAACGATATTCTTTATTGTTCGTTTCTCATCAATTGTTTTTGCGTCAACAATTTTTATTTTGAATTCACTCATAAACGTACATCTAGAATAATCCGACGTATAGTTGACCATGCCCGAATATTGGAGCATTCTTGTAAATGTACATCCCTACTTTCGAGAATGTCTGTCCCTGCGATTTATTGATTGTTATTGCAAATCCTAAACGAACAGGGAATTGTGTTCTATGAAGAATAAATGGCAATTCTTGACTATCTTTGGTGTTTAATGTGATTTTTGGAATGCACGCAATTTTCCCTCTCTTCTCTCAAGTGACAATGGAGCAGTACAATATATTCTTCGTAATTGAATTGACAATTAATCTTGTTCCATTACACAGTCCATCAGCTATACACACGTTTCGTGTAAGCATCACAGTTGCACCAAATTTTAATTACAATCTATGGGGTGGTAATCCTGTGACATTTATTGTATTCAGATATTCAGGCTCGAATCGAAGCATTATATCATCTGCATCTGTTCCGTCACTATCTGATGCAGTAACTCTGTCATAACTTATACTATCTTCTATCGGGGTTGGTAATATTCTTATTACTTGATCATTGAGAGCATTGACTTGTTTATTAAATGGAGCTAATATCACTGATTCTTAAATATTTTCTTCATTAAAGTCATTGTTGAACGTTGCAACCGCTGCTCATCCAATCCTGAGCTATTAGGTGTGTGACGTAATTTTCACAGATTTTCCAGTAAATTTATTTAATATAAAAAAATAGAGAACAATGAACTTAATCTTGGAAATAATGTCAATCGTTTTCTATGAGCTTGCGCCATCTCTCAGGTAACATTCGAATGCCGTCGGGAAACAAACTTGCAGGCTTCGAGGCGATAAAGTCACCGCCGAATGTACGCACATCGTCCAGCGTTTTAAACTGTTTATTCACTAAGGCATGCTGCATGGACCGGAATAAGTGATAGTCGGATGGGGCCAAGTCTGGTGAAAATGCCGCGAGCGGCAATCCCAAGTTTAAGAGGGTCTTCTGAGTCGCGCCAGCAACGTGAGGTCGAGCATTGTCATGCAACAGTATGACTTGTCTGCTTCCTTGTCCAGTAAATGGCCTTTTCCGATCAAGTTCTTCGCTCAGTTTGTTCAGTTGTCGGCTGTAGGGTTCCGCAGTCACTGTCTGACCTGTTTCCAGGAGTTCGTAATAAAGCACACCCTTCATGTTTCACCAGATACACAGGAGAATCTTCTTTAAGTAGATGATCTGTTTCGGCGTCGATGTAGTGGATTGTCCGGGATCTATCCACGACTTTTTATGTTTGGGATTCTCGTAAAAAATATACTTTTCATCACCCGTCACAGTTCTCCACAAGAAGTCCTTTTTTTGTTGCCGGGCAAGCAGTGAAAGGCACCTGTTCATACGTTGACCTAGGTTGTGTTCGGTACAGCACATGTGGGACCCAGCTTCTAAGTTTTTGGATTCTTCCCATTTGATGTAAACGCTTAGAAATAGCTGTTCCGGTGACTCCTAACTGAGCTGCAAGCTCTTGTTGCGCTTGCGTTGAGTCTTCATCCAGTAGACCTTATAATTCCGCATTTGTAAACTTTCGAGGCTGTCCAGGCCGCGGCTGGTCGCTCAGATCGAAATCACCACTTCTAAAACGTTTGTGACAATAATTACACATTTCATAAGATACAACGTCGGCACCAAGAACATTACACATTGATACCCGTGCTTTAGAAGCATTTTTTCTTTGTTGGAATTCGTATAAAATGCAGTGTCTAACGTGATGTTTATCCGTTGCCATCGTCAATTCTGCTATTCTGAAAGGTTATGTAACTTCCATAGACTTGTGATTTCGTTTTCTGAAGCCTTTTGTCCGATCATTTCTAAACCATAAAAGACCGCGAATATATTTCTATTTTAAATATAATTTTAGGCTCGAAGAAAAAATCTGTAGAAATGAAGTCAAACATCTAATAATTAATGAAATGGTGCTTAAGGGGATTAAATAAACAGGACAATTGAGGGATAATCTGAATTAAAGGATTATATTTCCTATTTTCAAACAATACAAGATTTCTGGTAATTGGTCTAAATCCTTTTACTTGTGATCTAGGGGGTGGGTAAGACTAGGCGACTTTTGTACACGCGAAAGTGATTGACTCTAATAAGATAAAAGGGACCAAGCTAGTCGTGTCTAGGGGATTGTAAACAACAAATATTAACAATGGTTTTACTTGACTCTAATGGGGCTGATGAAACACAAGTATAGGCTCACCGTTGGAGGGTAAATATTTGGAGAACACTGGGAAAACAATGGGAAACCAAGGGGAAAACAATCAGAAGATGCTGGAGGTATCCAGTACTCACGACCACTTCGATGCATCTCGGGGGTGCAGGACGTCTGTCGCAAACGCTCTGCGTTATCAACTCCTTCTACTGGACCCCAGAGCCGTCAGTCCACTCGACGACTCCTGGATTCCTTTTCTGGCCTGACTGAGAATGTTTCTCCACGTGAATCCCTCTTTTTTTTACTAATTTTGACTCTCCGTTAACTCGGGGCGAAACAACACTCGGGGCAGCTGACTAGGGAGTGACTCTTCCTTTTCTGGTTCGCTTTTGTTTCCGCCTTTTTTCCTCCGTTTTTATGTCTCCCACGCCCATTTCCGGGATTATTCGGGATCGCTCTTAGATCTCTGCGGGGCCGAGGGTCTGGGGGGGGGGGGCAATTCAGGGCTGTANGGGTGAGGGGGGGGGGGCAATTCAGGGCTGTATGGTGAATTGTCATCGAGGGTGATCCAATTCCAGGTGCTATCATAGCGGGTACGGCTACCTGTTGTGCAACTGGATGGGCCGGCTATGCTGATGGTGCTCGGGTGATGTCGTCTCAGCTTCCAAGGGGGTAGTTCGCCGTACAGGGGGATGAAGGGAATACTGGGGAATTAGGTGACCAACTGTGGCGGGAATCTATTATTTAGGCGGCTCAGTGTATAGGTCAACAATATTTACTTCTGTGCCTTGTCACAGCTGCCCTGGGGGTAGAGAATACGTAGGGTTTTCATACCCTATGTTGATCAATACTTACCTTTTCCCGAGCGGCTCCAGGAGAGGTGAGTCTGGAATGAAGGCTCATGTATATGAAAGTGAATTATATTTATTTGGATATTTCGGGTACGGGGTACATCCATACATCTTCCCATATATATCTTTATGTTTTTTCTTATTCTATGTAAAATAATAATACTTCCTGATATTTGTCCTTTCTGATTTCTCTCTCTTTTTTCTACCATCTCGAGGGCATCAACGGGAGTACGGAAAGGAACGAATAAACTAGTATGAAAAGACAAGGGGCCTCTTTAGGGTAGAATGGAAAGGGGAGGGGGTATTGATTGGGAGGAATGCCTGATTCCGCCCAGGCAATTCCGAATATCATACACTGGGTTCGGGGGCTGCTTTTGCCATTACGAGCTATTCCGGAAGGGTTAGAGAGGGAGTTACGTTTCCATTGAGCAGGGGGTGTTATGTCCAGAGACATCAGAGAGGGGATTTGAAAACGTGTTTTGGGGTTAATGAATGAGGAGACAGGAGTACTGGATGGAATGGGCGGGGTGACGGTGCGTCTACGAACAGGGGGTCTTGGTGACTTCACTCTGACGGGGTTCTTTGGGGACACTGGGACTTGTGAGAATACCGGGCACGTGGGTCTACTGGGACCTTCAAGGACACTGGGATCTGCGGGTCGACAGGGTTCTTTGGGTATACTGGGTCCTTTGGGTCTACCGGGATCCGAGGGTCTACTACTACATGTGGGACTAATGAGTTCTGTGGGTCTACTGGGTTCTCTAGGGATATAAGTGTCCGTGGGAATACTGGATTCTTTGGGTTTACAATTTTTTTTGGGTCTAATGGAGTCTTTGGGACCACTGGGTTCTGCGGATCTACTGGGTTCTTTGGGTCTGGTGGATTCTTTGGGAACGCTGGGGTATCTCGGGGATTTCGGTGCGGTTCGGGGTGGTTCTGGGGCTTTCTGAAAAATCTCGGGGCTCTTTGGGGGATTTCTGGGTATTTCGGGCCACCTCTGGGCATTTTGGGGGATTCCAGGCTACTTTTGTGCATTCCGCGGCTCCTTTGGGCCATCTGGGACATTCGGGTCCAATCATGGATATTTCTGGGGCACTTTGAGGTGTTTTGGAATACTTCGGGACATTTTGTAGAATTTTGGGACAGTTCGGGGTATTTCTGGGAATCCTGGGCAATTTCGGGGTACTTGGCGGAATTTCGGAATACTTCGGGACCTTTCAGGGTATTCTGGGGATTTCTGGGGGTCGGGGGACACTGGAGTTTGACGGGTGAAAGGAGGAAGTTGACTGTTTTGGGATGGGTGGAGGATCTAACATAATGCAACGGGGGATGTTAATAGTTAGGAGGGGTGGGGGGATTTGATTCAGAGTGGGGGGACGGGGAATTTTCAGTAACATGAGCGGGGGGATTTGATTCAGAGCGGGAGGACGGGGAATTTTGTGAGACATGAGCGGGGGGATTGGATTCAATCGGGGGGAGGGGGGATTTTGGGCTTTTCTATGTCTTCTTTTCTGGGGTTATTTACAATTACGTTGTCTCTAATTTTATCCTTGACTTTTCCCTTACGACGTGAAGGTTCTTTGCACATACTTTCTCTACAACTGATGTTCCCTCGGGTTGACTAAGGGGTTTGATTAGGGACAGGAGGGCTGGTATTTGGGATATCGGGAGGTCCATTCTCGGCCTGGGGGAGGGGTTTGCTATCCTCGTGGTTAGGGGTAGATGGGTTAATAATGGGATCTTCGGTAGGAAGTGAGGGTAGTCCTCGGAAGGGTTTCTTGTGGGGTGGCGGGACTGCGCCTTATTGGAGAGGGTTGTTTTTGGTGCGGTCCCGGGGAAATCTGGGAATATTCTGTTGAAGGAATCTTGGGGTTTTGAGCAGTCCCGGGGGAATTCGGGGATATTCTTGTGGAGGGTTCTTGGAGTTCTGTTTAAGGGGTCCATCAGGCCGACGGGTGATTGTCAGGGTTGTTAGCTCTGGCTCTCAAGGGGTGGGGGTTAACGGTGTTTTGTTGAGGTTGACTGGGAATAAATGGGTGAGCATCGAAGGGGAGGTTATTCATCTCAACTTGCTTCTC
>NW_021681531.1:92163-94444 GCF_001412515.2 Diachasma alloeum
GGTCTTGGTGACTTCACTCTGACGGGGTTCTTTGGGGACACTGGGACTTGTGAGAATACCGGGCACGTGGGTCTACTGGGACCTTCAAGGACACTGGGATCTGCGGGTCGACAGGGTTCTTTGGGTATACTGGGTCCTTTGGGTCTACCGGGATCCGAGGGTCTACTACTACATGTGGGACTAATGAGTTCTGTGGGTCTACTGGGTTCTCTAGGGATATAAGTGTCCGTGGGAATACTGGATTCTTTGGGTTTACAATTTTTTTTGGGTCTAATGGAGTCTTTGGGACCACTGGGTTCTGCGGATCTACTGGGTTCTTTGGGTCTGGTGGATTCTTTGGGAACGCTGGGGTATCTCGGGGATTTCGGTGCGGTTCGGGGTGGTTCTGGGGCTTTCTGAAAAATCTCGGGGCTCTTTGGGGGATTTCTGGGTATTTCGGGCCACCTCTGGGCATTTTGGGGGATTCCGGGCTACTTCTGTGCATTCCGCGGCTCCTTTGGGCCATCTGGGACATTCGGGTCCAATCATGGATATTTCTGGGGCACTTTGAGGTGTTTTGGAATACTTCGGGACATTTTGTAGAATTTTGGGACAGTTCGGGGTATTTCTGGGAATCCTGGGCAATTTCGGGGTACTTGGCGGAATTTCGGAATACTTCGGGACCTTTCAGGGTATTCTGGGGATTTCTGGGGGTCGGGGGACACTGGAGTTTGACGGGTGAAAGGAGGAAGTTGACTGTTTTGGGATGGGTGGAGGATCTAACATAATGCAACGGGGGATGTTAATAGTTAGGAGGGGTGGGGGGATTTGATTCAGAGTGGGGGGACGGGGAATTTTCAGTAACATGAGCGGGGGGATTTGATTCAGAGCGGGAGGACGGGGAATTTTGTGAGACATGAGCGGGGGGATTGGATTCAATCGGGGGGAGGGGGGATTTTGGGCTTTTCTATGTCTTCTTTTCTGGGGTTATTTACAATTACGTTGTCTCTAATTTTATCCTTGACTTTTCCCTTACGACGTGAAGGTTCTTTGCACATACTTTCTCTACAACTGATGTTCCCTCGGGTTGACTAAGGGGTTTGATTAGGGACAGGAGGGCTGGTATTTGGGATATCGGGAGGTCCATTCTCGGCCTGGGGGAGGGGTTTGCTATCCTCGTGGTTAGGGGTAGATGGGTTAATAATGGGATCTTCGGTAGGAAGTGAGGGTAGTCCTCGGAAGGGTTTCTTGTGGGGTGGCGGGACTGCGCCTTATTGGAGAGGGTTGTTTTTGGTGCGGTCCCGGGGAAATCTGGGAATATTCTGTTGAAGGAATCTTGGGGTTTTGAGCAGTCCCGGGGGAATTCGGGGATATTCTTGTGGAGGGTTCTTGGAGTTCTGTTTAAGGGGTCCATCAGGCCGACGGGTGATTGTCAGGGTTGTTAGCTCTGGCTCTCAAGGGGTGGGGGTTAACGGTGTTTTGTTGAGGTTGACTGGGAATAAATGGGTGAGCATCGAAGGGGAGGTTATTCATCTCAACTTGCTTCTCGTTACTTGCGTTCTCAGTCGGCTCACGAAGCCATTTGGCCTCCAACCTCCCACCGGGGTGAGACATCATGAAATATCCATCGGCCCTACGAATAACATCACAACCTACAAGTGTGAAGGGTTCACTTGACGAATCAATTTCCTCATTCCAAACGGCAAAACAGGGGCCAAATTTTTTCCCAATCTCGAATCTGATTAATCGGTATCTCACAACTTCGATGGGTCCACGGGAACAGATTCTCAATGTGTCCAACATAATCATCTGATCGCGGGGGTGTAGTGCGTCAAAGTTTTGTGTAAGAGTGAGCTGAAACTGGGCTATTTCAGCGGGGTCCAAGGCTATTGGGGAATGGGGTCGAATTATTACTGAGGGTATGCCCCCCATCCACAACGGAGTGCTGGTTGTAATGGTCGTCGTACAAGTGGCTGCAGAGCCGAAGTGGTGGTGAGAGGCCATAGTTAACTACCAAAATATTGATACTGGGTACCAACTAGAGAAAACGGGAATTTCGGAGATTACAAAAAAAATGAAAATAAATGATTAGATATCCGACAATACCAAAGAAAAAGTAATAATAATACCACGATAAGTATTGATCCGGTGACGGGGACCTACGTTCGAGCGGGAGGACACTATGTGAAGGGCAGTTGTGGAGGAATGAATTTAAATTTCACAGGAAAAGGGGAAATAATATCCCAACTCGCCACGTTGTATCTCGGATTCAGGGGAAATACCTATAATTCGGGGGGGGGGG
>NW_021681531.1:95133-124673 GCF_001412515.2 Diachasma alloeum
GGGGGGGGGGGGGGGGAGCCGTGAGGGGGATGAAGAGAATCAAGAGAAATAAAATATTCATAAATTCTATCTTGAGGTAAAAATGAAATGAATGTGGTGAGATGCAACGGCCTTGAGTTCGACCATCAAAACAATTCCGCAACAGTGCGCTGGGAGAGAAATGGGGAGAAGAACAGAAAAGGGGAGGGGGCTCGAGGGGGGAATGTCGAAAAATAATTATCAAGTTAGTCGCAAGGGAAACAGCTGTATGACGCCCGGGACGATGACCTAGATGCTAGGGGAGACGCGAGGGGGGAGGGAAAGAATCGAGAGAAATAAATTGTCGAAAAATTCATACCTGAGGTAGAGCGACGGAGTCAACACGAAGAGGAGAATGAGAAAATGCGAAAGGATGTGGGGGAGGTGATCTCAGCGCGTGGTACACTAATCCTACAACGGTGAGCCACAGACAACGGGGAATGGAATATGAATATTTTATTTGATAATAAGCTCAGATTATTGTGGGGCACCAAATTGCAACCGGTGCTTATCCAATTCTGAGCTAATTAATGAAATAGTGCTTAAGGGGATTAAATAAGCAGGACAATTGAGGGATAATCTGAATTGAAGATTATATTTCCTATTTTCAAACAATACAAAATTTCTGGTAATTGGTCTAATGCCTTTTACTTGCGATCTAGGGAGCGGGTAAGGCTAGGCGACTTTTGTACACGCAAAAGGGATTGACTCTAGTAAGACAAAAGGGAAGAAGCTAGTCGTGTCTAGAGGATTATAAGCAACAAATATTAACAATGGTTTTACTTGACTCTAATGGGGCTGATGAATCACACAAGTATAGGCTCATCGTTGGGGGGTAAATATTTGGGGAACAATGGAAAAACAATGGGAAACCAAGGGAAAAACAATGGGAAGGTACTGGAGGTATCCAGTACTCACGACCACTTCTGTGCAACTCGGGGGTGCAGGACGCCTGTCGCAAACTCTCTACATTATCAGCTCCTTCTACTGGACTCCAGAGCCTTCAGTCCGCTCGACGACTCCTGGATTCCTTTTCTGACCTGACTGGGAATGTTTCTCCACGTGAATTCCACTTTTTTTTTTACTGATTTTGACTCTCCGTTAACTCGGGGCGAAACAATACTCGGGGCAACTGACTAGCGAGTGACTCTTCCTTTTCTGGTTCGCTTTTGTTCCCTCTTTTTTTCCGCCGTTCGTATATCTCGCCCATTTCCGGAATTATTCGGGGTCGCTCTTAGATCTCTGCGGGGCCGCGGATCTGGGGGAGGGGGGCAATTCAGGGCTGTATGGTGAATTGTCGTCGAGGGTGATCCAATTCCAGGGGCTATAATGGTGGGTACGGCTACCTGTTGTGCAAGTGGATGGGCCGACTATGCTGATGGTGCTTGGGTGATGTCGTCTCAGCTTCCGAGGGTAAGGGGCGGTGCAGGGTATGAAGGGAATACTAGGGAATTAGGTGACCAACAGTGGTGGGAATCTATTATTTAGGGGGCTCAGTGTATGGATCAACAATATTAACTTCTGTGCCTCGTCACAACGTATCGTCAACTAAATTCTCAGAATAAATGTCGTCGGATACATGCAATTCATCGATAACTCCATTTCCTACATCAAGTAACCACTTTGCAAATTCCTTCCCATTTGCACGCAGATTTTTCGTCAATTTAAACTTTTTCATTCGTTTCCGGATAGGTAAATTTACCATTATAGCTTCAATAATTTGTTTTCGACCCCCCTGTTTAACAACTGGTCGAACTTATCTGAAATCTCCGCCAAATAAGATGAATTTCCCGCCAAATGGTAAATTTGTGTTCAAAATGTCTTTCAAAGTTAAATCGATTATTTTCAATGCCATTCCGGGTATCATTGATGCTTCGTCCCAAATGCGAATTCCACTAATGATTTATCTTCACTTGATAATCGCTGTTCAATTTGATACAAAGCTTGTTTTTCCGGGCACCCATCACAAAGACGGTTTTTGTATACATCCCATAATTTTTTCACATCTAAATTATCACATGTTCGAAGCACATAAGAGAAGAAAGCTCTCAAACTTTCTGGCATCATCATAGAAGCCCCTTCACTCAAAATTTCTTCCACATATTTATCACTTTGTGTGAAACAGTGTTTATACACTGCTTCTTTGAATGTTGAATACATCACACCATCTACTTGCTTCGGTGATTCAAATGATGTTGGTCCTGGTAAATGTCGCAGTAATACTTCTAAGAAAAATCGTTCTGAATCTTTCGGTGACACTGCATACATTATTGTTACTATCTTCTCTTCTCCCCTTTTACGATTTTTCCATACATTATTTTCTTTCTTCCAATTTTAATGACGTGGTATCTCTGAATACTTGTAAATTCTGGCGGCTTTATAAATTTTATTCAAGTTGAAGAAAGCTATCAACTTAGTTATAGCCCGATTTGATTCTACAACCTCCCCTTCTTGTCCTTCTCTAAATATTACATTTTGTTGTCCTGGCACGTGGACTGGAAGTCTTGTCACACTATGACTTGTCGCATGCATAGTTAACTCCATCAAACGCCACGCTGCTTCCATAGAACCTACGTGGCGAGTATCAATATAATCGTTAATCTCATTGCGAGCTACTTTCTTTTGGTCCCCATCTTCTGTAAACTTGATGTAGATTCGATCGTGTCCTTCATTAACGTATTTGAAGATATATTTGATCGCCATAGAAGACCTACAATATTCAACGTTAATATGCGATCTATATTTTGCCAACATATATGGATTATAAGGAACCATCATTGAGTTATCGGCAAGCATGATGTGGTTTTTTACTTTTTTATTATATTCATAGCAGTTTTTCCGATTATCCCTACATCGATATATGGGAAATCCATCTTCTTTGATTGTTGTCTCACTCGCGAACTCTTTTGGGAAATTCTTTGAGAATATTTTTGTTGTTTCATTGCAATACGGAGATTTCATTGTACGAAGGACCATGAAGCATATGTCTTATAAATAAGTTATGTAATTTTTAAAAAATTTTCCTATCAGGAATTTCTGCACTTATGAATTTATAGATTGTTTCTGGTGTGAACATTTTATCACGTTGACACAATATAAATTTGCAATGGGCGTGAGGAAGTCCTCTTTTCTGGAACTCTATATTGTATGTATAACCCATGACTTTACCGAAAACAACCTCTGGCATTATGTCTTTCACAAATGAATCCAATCTCACAAAGAAGGCTCGACATACGATATGTGGGATATCAGAGCCAGGATATCCAGCAGGCATTGTTTTCAGATACTTCTGAATCTCTGGCCATTTTGGATTGGCTGTGAATATGATGAACATATCTGCACGCACAACATCGCCAGTTATAGCCATAGCATCTTGATAATGTTGTTGTTTCGCTCTTGGACCATCATCAAATGACGAATGAAGAACAACGGCACTTCCAGCCGAATATGATCTGAAGTATTTGCAGAGAAATTTTCTACATGATCAATTAATCCCTGTAGAGTTTCACGTCTAAATATATGGTGATTATCTCTGAAATATTGTAAAGGATTCCATTCGTTAACTATATATCCATGTAGAATATATTGTTGTGTCAATCTTCCCGACATTATGAATGGATTTAAATCATTCTTCATAAGTCTAAGACTTCATCCGTAGTATTGAACTGCTGTAATCCTACACTTATTCGATTTCACTTCATTTTCAACATGGATAGAATATCCTGGATCGGCGAATGGGAAAAGAAGTGGGAACATCTTAGCTTTGAGGCTTTCGCGGCCATGATTAATGAAATCTTTGGCTTCCGGATGGTTGCCGCGTTTGGATTCAGCGTTGCGCCGACGTTTCGCAAACATTCCAGTCTGCATCCGATTCGGAGCTCATAGCCCTGAAGATGCAGACTGGAATGTTTGCGAAACGTCGGCGCAACGCTGAATCCAAACGCGGCATCCATCCGGAAGCCAAAGATTTCAAGTGGGAACATGATAGGTTCAACATGATGGGATAATTTATGCATGTTTTTACCCGTTGATTCATCTTTTGGGAAAACCTCAAATTCCACATTTCCAGGAACCATTCCATCTTTACCGAACACTATTATCGCAGCAATTTCACTATTTTTTGCAAATTTGGAAAGAGGATTGTAACGACGGGCATCAATACCATCCATTGATTGTGAAAATCTTATCCTATATGTCGTTCGCTTATCTTCTTTATATTTCTTGAATAATGTTCTATATTTCCTCGCATGGAAATTATCATTCATTATTTTTTGAATAATTTTCAAATTTGCTTCTCTACAATTTTCAGATTCCCGTAATGTCAATGCCTCACCCATACTACACAAATAAATTTGAGCATTTCGAGGACATGTACCTACCCCAAAATGAAAATTCAACGAATAACACTTTAATCAATAGTCATAAATAAGGCCGTAGACTTTCTCCTAGAAAGCTGGTAACAAAATTGGTAGACAACGATACACTTACGTTACCTATGGTAATGCTTAGGTATTGTCTAGTATCTTTCTTACCACACTTTTCAGAGGACTTTTCAGCTTTGGTAATAAATTATTCTTTCTTTTCTTTGTCTTACCGTTTGAAGGCACTAAACTCCTCGCAGTGATCGCATCAACTTTTCCTCGAACTTTGAGAGAATCAAAATTCATTCTGATCTCTTCTGGACAGAAAGTTGCCATTACAAAAACATTATTATAATATCGTACGTTTTTCCTAAAATATATGGCATCATCTGTATTCTCCGTGAACAAATCTTTGAGTTGATTCGGGAAGTTACGTAAATTCTTCAATTTCGCGTTTCCTCCATGGCAGCAGTTATGTTTAACTCTACCATGTTCCAACTTATAAGATAGTGCGTCACAGTGTCGACATTCGTCGTCTAGATCACCATTATTAATGGCGGCAATTTCATCAGAATATGTTTCGCCAAGATATTGCTCTTCTTTAAACTCTTCTATTCGATTCCGTTTTCGTTGTAAACTTTTTTTCTGTCTTTTTCTTTTATTCTCTCCGTTTTGCCTATCATATTAGGTGTGTGACTTAATTTTCATAGATTTTTTCTTCGAGCTTAAAATTATATTTAAAATAGAAATATATTGGAGGTCTTTTCTGGTTTTGAAAGGATCGGACAAAAGGTTTCAGAACACGGAACGACAAGTCTATCTAAGTTACATAACCTTTCAGAATAGCAGAGTTTACGATGGCAACTGATAAACAGCCCATTCGGCACTGCATTTTATACGAATTCCAACAAGGAAAAAATGCTTGTGAAGCACGGGAATCAATGTTTAGTTTTCTTGGTGCCGACGTAGTATTTTATGAAACGTGTAATTATTGGTACAAACGTTTTAGAAGTGGTGATTTCGATCTGAGTGACGAGCCGCGTCTTGGATTGCCTCGAAAGTTGACAAATGCGGAATTGCAAGCTCTATTGAATGAAGACTCAACGCAAACGCAAGAAGAGCTTGCAGCTGAGTTAGGAGTAACCCAAACAGCTCTTTCTAAGCGTTTGCATCAAATGGGGAAAATCCAAAAATTTGAAAGGTTAGTTCCACATGTGTTGACCGAACACAACCTAGGTCGACGTATGAACACGTGCCTTTCACTGCTTGCCCGGCAACAAAAAAAGGACTTCTTGTGGAGAACTGTGACGGGTGATGAAAAGTATATTTTTTACGAGAATCCCAAACATAAAAAGTCGTGGATAGATCCCGGACAATCCACTACATCGACGCCGAAACAGAACATCCACTGAAAGAAGATTCTCCTGTGTATCTGGTGGGACATGAAGGGTGTGCTTGATTACGAACTCCTGGAAACAGGTCAAACGGTGACTGCGGAACGCTACAGCCGACAACTGAACAAACTGAGCGAAGAACTTGATCGGAAAAGGCCATTTACTGGGCAAGGAAGCAGGCAAGTCATACTGCTGCATGACAATGCTCGACCTCACATTTCTCGCGCGACTCAGAAGGCCCTCTTAAACTTGGGATGGGGAGTTCTCCCGCACGCGGCATATTCACCAGACTTTGCCCCATCCGACTATCACTTGTTCCGGTCCATGCAGCACGCCTTAGTGGATAACTAGTTTAAGACGCTGGACGATGTGCGTAACTTCGTCGATGACTTTATCGCCTCGAAGCCTGCAAGTTTCTTTCGCGATGGCATTCGAATGCTACCTGAGAGATGGCGCAAGGTCATAGAAAACGATGGACAAAATTTCCAAGATTAAGTTCGTTGTTCTCCATTTTTTTATATTAAATAAATTTACTGAAAAATCTGTAAAAAATAAAGTCACACACCTAATATTTACATTTTCTTACTTTTTCTTTAACATGGTTGATTTGATAATAACTTTCATGTTTTATCCGGAAATTTTGTTCTGTTATTTTTGCGATATTTTTCATGTTTCCGTCTTTTATTCTCATTTCTTTCTGCGGTATTTATTTGCCTTCGTCCACATCGATCATGGTCTTCACCGTCCTGCATATTTTCGTATTCCTCATCATTACTTTCATCTTCATGTCTCTCAATATTTACCAATTCTTTTCCACTAATAATTTTGTAATTATTTCATCGCTTTATAGATAATTATCTTTGTTACGTTCACGATATTTTTTCAACAACTATCCCCTCGATTATCTCTTTTCCACAGTATTGAGACGCCTTCTCCCACATCGATTTTCCTCACTGTCACTCATGTCTTCATGTTCTTCATCTTCGCTGTCACCTTCATATTTCTCATTTCTTACTGTTTTTTTCGACTATTCATTTTATAATCAATTCGTTCTTTTAGGGATTATTGTTCTCTATTATGTTCACGGTATGTTTTTACCGATCATGCCCTCGATTCTTCCTTCTCTCTACTATTTAAACGTCGTCTTTTCTTTATATACTGCTTTTCACCGTCATTCATCACTGCGTTCTCAGATTCTTTCCCATTCGCGTTTTTGTTTTTCTTCCGTTGCTTTGAAGATAATTTTTCAGTGGTATGCTCTCTTTTTGATCCTTCCGGTTCTGTATCATTTAAACGCCTCTTTTTTGTCAAGCGTTGTTTTTGGTCATCACTCTCTCCCCACATATTTGAAGAGCTCATCTACAATATATATAGGAAACATGAGGGATACAGTGTAAATTATCAGACAAAAGATGAAAATTACTGATATTTTGGACGTTTTTCCTGATAGTTCACATTGTATCTCTCATATTTCTCAAGAATTTCATAAAAATCACAGGAAATTACCCAAAATCATGTTAAATATACGAGATACAGCGTGAATTATCAGCTATAATACCCCAAGACCTTCAAAATTATCGGATATTTCCCGAATGTTGTGTTACATAGCAACGAGACGGATCAGTTTTGCAGACTAAAATCCCGAGCGCGAAGCGAAGCGATCAGAGTGCAGTATTCGAGGGACGTTCTCGATATTCGAAAACTTTCATTTTGGGATTACCGTCTTCAAATGGATTCGAAATGGGACGCGGATTTGACAGATATTTGACTGAACTTTGCCACATGAGGGGAAAAAAGTTGACAGGCTACAGGGAAATTATCGGTCTGATAATCTCTCTGTGGCCGGGGAAATTATCAGATTGAAACAGCCCACGTGACCGAGAATACTGTACTCTGATTGGCGGGGATCCTAATGGAGGTAATAATCAGGAAAAACTTCCAAAATATCAGTAATTTTCACTTTTTTCTGATAATTTACGCTGTATCTCTCAAATTTCTCAAGAATTTCATAAAAATCACAAGAAATGACTCAAAATCATGTTAAATATGCGAGATACAACGTCAATTATCAGGAAAAACGTCGAAAATATCAGTAATTTGTACCTTCTCTTCGATAATTCACCCTGCATCTCTCATATTTTCCCTTCTCCATTTGAAAAAAGGTAATTATCACCAGAAAATTATCGCCACAAAATGGTCGCCAGGAGTCGATTAAGAATTTTATTATATAGTAAGATTACTTCCTAAACTGTGTAATAGAGGTAGTTTTAAGGTAGGTTTATTTTTTTCAATAACTGGGGATTATTATAAACATGAGCTGTGAAAAACATGGGGATAATCTTACGAAAAACGCGTTTTCTAGGGATATGCCTTAGAACTAAATCCTGAAAATCTGAAAAGTGACTATTCAATTTTTTTCTAATACTTGAACGATTTTCTTGAGGTTAAAAATGGAAAATTTGATTCGAACTTAGAAAAAAAATTAAACAACTGGATACTTGTAAATTTGTCCCTCTATCGTAATATAGAAATAGAGTTTGGAAATAAAATCTTGACGTTCCAATTATGAATGTTCAAATAATTGCATTGAAAGAGAATTCGATTGACTGAAACATTGCCATGAAAATTCTGTTTACAGAAATTGAACGTGGTTATTTTTCTTTGTAGGTAACATCTCCAAGGCTTTTATTATGATTGGTATTGTTAACAAAATTTGTCAAAATTGGTAGACATTTTTAGTTTACTGATGTTACCGTGCGTGGCACTAGACGCATACAACAATACATTTCATGATTTCACGATTGTAAAATCATTGTATCGCAACAATACAATAAAAATTTTCTGTAAAAACTTTGTGTCCCAATACTGTTTTTGGCAATTGTATCCGCAAAGACAGAAAACACTAAAGTCTTTTTAACACGGTCATTGGATTACTGATACATCAGATGTTATATATCCATGTCAATTAGATGGGGCAGGAAACAGGAAGTTAACAGCTACGTGTGGGACATCTCGCACACAAAAAAAGAAAGCAATACGATAACGTAACCTTAATTGAATAAAAACTGCCGCGACTGTGGAAAATTAATGAGAAAATTAAGGCGGGGACTGCAACGTTTAGTAAAATTACTTTCCCTTAAGCATTTACCTATAGTGTGGCACAGTTTTTGTGATTCTTTGAATTTCAGAGGTCATAGCTCGGGTCATCGGGAAACCAATTGAAAATGAACTTCCGAGAGAATAGTATGAGAAGGGTCGACTTCTCGTTTGTAATTTCCGTGGTTTTTACCTTCAATCATAGTTGCTACTCAGCCAAATTTCCACTCACTCTGTTCGGAAAATTGGACCGGAATCAAGTTTTATTAACAAACTAAATGATTGGCGGTAATCGTTGAAGTTGAAAAATTCGCGAGGAATCCAATCGAAAAACCTCTTTGGACTTTTTTGGACAAGTTTACTGGGAATTCAATTGAAAATAAACGATTGTTTCAAACGTGTTTTATTTGTTTGCCTTCAATATTAACTGAATGGTTAGTAATCTAAAATAATGTAAAAAATTTATGTTGTATGACGATAATGAGCTGCGAAATTTGCTGAAAATA
This sequence comes from Diachasma alloeum, assembly GCF_001412515.2. Lineage (NCBI taxonomy): Eukaryota > Metazoa > Arthropoda > Insecta > Hymenoptera > Braconidae > Diachasma > Diachasma alloeum. Next base: position 104,509 of record NW_021681531.1, read on the forward strand.
AATTACCCAGTTTTGGAATCAGTAATACCGGAAATCTTCGCCGCTCAACAAGCAGAAAAATCACTTTGTGAATACATTACGATATACATTTTTTGGTGTTATTCCTCCCGAGGCGAAACTTTCAAATCTAAAGTAAAAACTAAAGACTCACTAAGACTCACGGAAAACTATGCACATAATGAAATTGGGACTTTGAATTAGCGATATTCCAGCGTTCAGTTTTTATTACTCAATAAATTAATCAATCAATGAAAAAAATTTGTTTGTTACAAAAGACAGAAGAACATTATTGTTTCATTCCTCAACACATTTATTCTCCACAAGTTCTAGTGGTCTCTCGATATCCTCCAAACCAAAAGTACCCCCAACGATACAATGAAAGCAAGAAGGGGAGAGGGGAGATATGCTAGTTTTTACCGGCAGACGAAGTGACGCCGAACCGTCCTACATCTGAGAGGAATAAAACAAAGGTTTATCTTACATCCCTCCAACTTCTGTGCTTTTTCTTCAACGAAAGACGAAATATATGTTGCATGAAGTGATTCGGAATGAATTCTACTCATTATAGTAGTGCTACAAACTACCGGAAAGGAAAAAAAGTGGGAAATTGCTCTTGTCTTGTATATAGCATAGTTATTTTTACTAATAAACTAGCAACATCGTTCCGAATGGTTATTTTGCAAATCGTTTCCTTCTATCATGTGTAATTCATTGGTTATTCCGTTGTTTTAAAATTGAAAATCATTTTCTTCTGATTTGGTTAGATTTTCAACGTGATTAAATGTGATCATCATCATTATTTTTATTATCTCTCTATTCTATACAACCAATTGGCTTTTTTACAGTTCTATCTCTCCCCTCAGTACTTCGATAAAATGTTAATAGAAAAATTTTATTTATACACAATAGAATGAATTTGAAAAATCACATTTGGAGAAATCAACGGAAAGTGTGCTTTTAGAGAAATTCATAAAAAATTCGAAATTTTCAACCATCATGAGCAATTCCGCGGCAAATGCGAAATGAAAAAAATTTCATGTTTCCGATTGTCTTGTCGATTTTTTTAGGAATTTTTTAAGAATACGTGAGACTATACTTTCAGAAATTTTTTAGAACAATTCGATTTTTTTCTTAGCGAGTTATGATTTCCCAAAAAAATTTCACTTTTTCCACTTGCATTTTCATTGTTTCATAAAAAGATGAAATAATTCAATTGAATCATTAGGAATGGAATTTTCGTTTTCACACATTAAATGGTAATTGAAAAAGTTTCAAAATGAGCGCCATTGAGTTCAATTTATTCAATTTTTAGAGCTGTCATGACAAAATCAATTTTTTTTTCAAACTGCGATTACTCAAAAACTTAATTTTTTAAAATCTGAAATTATAGAGGTAACTTGGGGATATTATGACCGGTATTTTTACCAAAGGAGAATAATTATTTGGCAGTCGTTCTTCTTTAAACGAGTGATTTTCTTTCTTTGACAGAGAAAAAAAATTTTTCAACTAGTAATACTCGAAAAAGTGCCGTATTTTAAGCTATAGTCCACTTAGGAACATATACCTACCCACATGAACATTACAGTGAAGGAGGGGACACTCAAACCTTTTCTTCGCACAAGTTTTGAATAGTCTCGGTGTGAGAGGAGTGGGGGGTCAGTCAGAAAAGCACGCTAGCGTACGCACATCACTACAAAACAGCGAAAAGTGGGGTACCGTTAGATGAAGCAAAGGGTTTAGAATCCTCACTTATTCTTTAGAAATCCCGACTCCCTGACCTACTTTCCTGACTTATTTGATAAAAATAAGTCGGTATTCTAAACCCTATGCTTCCTCTGACGATACCCCATTTTTAAGAATTTAGAATTTAGAGTAATGCAGCCGGTCAATTTCTTGCCCAGAGTCACCTAAATCATACGATTTTTTGTAACTTCCGCCTTATGCTGGGAAGTCCACCAGCCCCAGCCCTGTGTCTTTCACTAGGCTAATGAGGCTGGTCACCGCTACTTCATTTAGGTCAGCTGGTTCCATGAAAGCCTGGCCCCAGCTCCTATATCTACGTATAGCCAGTAGGGGGCATTCGCACAGAATATGTGCGGCGTCCTCTCTACCGTCCCCGCATAGTCTACAGCCTGCCTGTTCAGCTAGCTTCATGTTGTACAGGTGAGCCCTGAGGGTAGTGTGGCCTGTGAGAAGTCCTATCGCAACCCTCGAATTTTTCCTGTCCAGCGCCAGAAGTTCTCTAGTCCTTCAATTTGACTGCTCCCCCATAAACAGTTTAGCCTGTCTACAGGTTGTGCTAGTTCGCCAGCGTTTTTCGAATTCCCGCTGTAGGTGATTTTTTAAGATCTTTTCTCCCACTGCGGAAGGCACACCAATCAGACCTTCCGGAGGAACGCCTTCCATTCCTCTTCTGGCCTGCCAGTCCGCCTCTTCGTTACCCTGTATTCTGCGGTGGCCCGGAAGCCACGTTAGGGTGACTTTATGCCTCTCCCCTAAAGTGGCAAGTGCTTGCATAAACTTCCACACCACTTTAGAATTAGTACTGGCTTTCTCCAGTGCTTTTATGGCTGCCTGGCTGTCGCTGCAGATGAAGATTTTCATCCCTTCCGTGTCTTTTGCTACCAAGTGCTCGGCACACAGGGGGACAGAACCAACTTTCATGGACAGTAGGCGACAGGAAGTACTAGACATAACTCTGGCAACAGATGATGTGGCTGGGTTGGTTGGAGACTGGAGGGTCTCAAAGGACCTCTCGGCCTCGGATCATAGAACCATAAGAATGTCCGGTCTTTTTGAGGAAGTGACGGAATGGAGCAGAAACCCACGGCGGACCGACTGAAGAAATTATCGGAAGAGTCTAGCACTTAGGCTGAGGATGATTTCTCTCAGATTTGGCAGCAAGAAGCAACTGGAAGAGGCCTCTAGCGTCTTGCACCGAGTGATAATTGACTCATATGAGGAAAACTATAAGTTGTTGCCCAGAAGGCGGAAGACTGAGATAACCTGGTGGTCGGAAGATGAACTTGGGGGACTCAGGAATGAAACCAGAAGGGCTTTGAACAAGGCAAAGAATGCGAGAGAAGGTCCCGTAAGGAAGAAGCCTGGACGACTTACAGGGGACTTCTCGCAAAGTACAACAAGGCAATAAAAGCCGCCAAAGACAGGTGCTGGAAGGCTTTCACGAGCACGATTGAGAGCCAATCAGAAACTGCCAGGCTGGCGAAAATACTTGGTACAAACAAGACCACATATCTAGGGAGCCTACAAGCACCGGATGGGAGCAATACGGAGACAATGGAGGAAACATTGAAATTCCTAATGAGAACAAACTTTCCGGGATTCACCGAATCCCGGGGAGGAGATACAGAATCCAGCCGAAGTCGAAGGGGCGAACACGAAACTCACGACTGGTCCTTGGCTGGCAAAATTGTGCAACTGTGGGGAGTCAAATGCGCTGTAAAGACCTTTGAGCCTTATAAAGTGGCAGGGCCAGATGGGATTTTCCCGGCGCTGCTACAAGAGGGGATGGAGAACATCATAGGACCCCTCACCAAAATCTCCAGGGCCAGTATAGCACTGAGACATGTTCCGAGGTCATGAAACGAGAGTAAGATAGTCTTCATTCCAAAGCCGGGCAAGGTTGGGTATATTAAACCAAAGGACTTCCGCCCAATAAGTCTTACATCCTTCATATTGAAGAGGCTGGAAAGACGTGTGGACCAATTCATAAAAACGGGGCCCTTGGTAGCGAGCCCCCTCTCTCCCTCTCAATATGCGTATCGAGAGGATAGACCCACGGATACCGCCCTGCACCATCTGGTGGGACTCGTGGAGGGACAATTCGCTGCCAAGGGATATGCCATAGGACCCTTCTTGGATGTTGAGGAAGCTTTTGACAGCACCTCGAACGAAACCATGGAAGAAGCTATGAAGAAGCATGGGATCCCTAGGACGATCATTGCTTGGACACAGACCATGTTAAGGGGCAGAAGACTGTCGGCTAATCATGGACAAAGCTATATAGAAAAGTGCCCAGTCAGAGCATGTCCGCAGGGGGGAGTTCTCTCACTTCTGCTGTGGAATTTGGTTGTGAACGAATTTCCGGAAAGGCTGCGTGGAGCGGGGTGCCATGTCATTGGCGTTGCCGATGATCTGGCAATAGTAGTTAGAGGCGGTTTTCTGAGGGTGCTCAGAGACCTGATGGCGATGGCACTTGACATCGTTGAGAGCTGGTGCAGGGAAATTGACCTCTCGGTGAATCCCGCCAAGACCACAGTCCTAGTCTTCACGAAAAAATACAAACCAGAGACGATCAGACCCTTAATAGTGAACGGCTCGGTAGTAAACTACACCAACAAAGTAAAGTATCTGGGAGTAATTCTATATAATAAACTCAGTTGGACGGATCACATCTATACACAGAGAAGCAAAGTGTTTGCCTCGATGTGGGCATGCAGAAGGGCCATTGGGAAAAACTGGGGGCTAAACGCCATAATGACACTGTAGCTCTATCAGATCGTATTGTTACCAAGGCTAATGTATGCTGAGGTAGTCTGGTGGCCAAGGGGAGGAAGGGTGGAAATAAGGAACCTGTTGCAGGGCCTACAGGGAACTTTCCTGAGGGTCGCGACGGGGGCCATGAAGACCACACCTACTGAGGCGCTAGAAATAGCACTCAGTATCCTGCTTTTGCATCTCAGAGTAATTAGCTGTGCAAGCACAATAGCCTGCAGACTACGGTGTCAGCAGGATTGTAAATCGACAGGCCAAGGTCATATCCAACTTGGCTTGATTAATGCAAATCCCCTCACGGACAAGCCTGACAGGATTCAGAGAAAATGTCAAATTAACAAAGCCTTTAAAACAAGAATACCATCCAGAGAGAAGTGGCTAGATTCAAAACTTAAACCAGGACCCAAGGAGGATTACTGGTTTACCGATGGATCTGGCTACAATGAAGGCTTTGGGGCAAGGATCTATCGATTGAAGGATGGTTTCGGGGAAAGCTTCCCCCTGGACCAGCATGCAACAGTTTTTCAAGCCGAGGTGTTAGGCATAGCCAAGTGTGCCGAGCACCTGGTAGCAAAAGAGATGGAAGGGATGAAAATCTTCATCTGCAGCGACAGCCAGGCGGCCATAAAAGCACTGGAGAAAGCCAGTACTAATTCAAAAGTGGTGTGGGAGTGTATGCAAGCACTTGCCACTTTAGGGGAGAGGAATAAAGTCACCGTAACCTGGCTTCCGGGCCACCGCGGAATACAGGGTAACGAAGAGGCGGACTGGCAGGCCAGAAGAGGAATGGAAGGCGTTCCTCCGGAANCTTCATCTGCAGCGACAGCCAGGCGGCCATAAAAGCACTGGAGAAAGCCAGTACTAATTCAAAAGTGGTGTGGGAGTGTATGCAAGCACTTGCCACTTTAGGGGAGAGGAATAAAGTCACCGTAACCTGGCTTCCGGGCCACCGCGGAATACAGGGTAACGAAGAGGCGGACTGGCAGGCCAGAAGAGGAATGGAAGGCGTTCCTCCGGAAGGTCTGATTGGTGTGCCTTTCGCAGTGGGAAAAAAGATCATAAAAGATCACCTACAGCGGGAATTCGAAAAACGCTGGCGAACTAGCACAACCTGTAGACAGGCTAAACTGTTTATGGGGGAGCAGTCAAATAGAAGGCCTAGAGAACGTCTGGCGCTGGACAGGAAAAATCTGAGGGTTGCGATAGGACTTCTCACAGGCCACACTACCCTCAGGGCTCACCTGTATAACATGAAGCTAGCTGAACAGGCAGGCTGTAGACTATTCGGGGACGGTAGAGAGGATGCCGCACATATTCTGTGCGAATGCCCCCTACTGGCTATACGTAGATATAGGAGCTGGGGTTAGGCTTTCATGGAACCAGCTGACCTAAATGAAGTGTCGGTGACCAGCCTCATTATTCTAGTGAAAGACACAGGGCTGGGCCTGGTGGACTGATCAGCATAAGGCGGAAGGTACAAAAAATCGTATGATTTCGGTCACTCTGGGCAAGAAATTGACCGGCCGCATTATTCTAAATTCTAAATTCTAATCCATTTATTTGAGAGAAGTATTAATTTTTTTAATAACTTATTTCTCCATTCGAGTCATTCCCTCACCGTCCCTCACTGTAAGTATCCCACCGTTAGATGGATAGTTAGATATTCTAAAGTGCAATATGACTTGAAATAAATCACGCTTCGACTATTACAAGTCATCACTTTTTTTTTCTGTGTCATTTACGCATTGTTCGCGGAAACACATTTTTGACAAAAAATTACCTGTTTAACGGAGAATGACTGAAAAATAACTATTGTCCTTTGATGAAAATATCGGAAATGATATTTGCAAGTTATCCCTTAAAATTCAGATTTAAAAAAAATGAAGTTTTTGAGCAATTGCAGTTTGACAAAATTTGATTTTGACATAACGGCTACGAAAAATTGAATAAGTGGAGTTCAATTGCCCTCATTTCGGAGCTTTTTGAATTACTGTTCAATGTGTGAAAACTAAAATTCAAATCCTGATAATTAAAGTTAATTATTTCGCCTTTTTCTCGAGCAACCAAAATTCAAGTAGAAAAAGTGATATTTTTCTAAAAATCATAACTTGCTGAAAAAGTATCGAATCGCTCTGAAAATTTTACTGAAAGCTTGGTCTCATATACTCTTTGCAAGGAAACAATCGGCAAGGCAATCGGAAGCATGACATTGTTTACATTTCAGAATTTGGAATTGCTCTTATCATAAATATCAAATCAACCAATATAGCTCTAGTAATCATAATCATATGAAGTCATATGTGGGACATATGGGGGTTGGCGAGTGGAGCGAGCAGGGGGTGTAGCCTCCTGCTCATAGTGAATAACCTCACCTACACACAGTGAACAAAAATGGATTAGCTTTAGAAACTAATTTCTAGATTTCAGAAACTCCTGTTCTTAAGCTTCATCCTTAGTGGGATCATAAAAACTAATGAAGTTGGGGATTGTTTTCAAGAACAAATATTTTCTAAAACCAATGCTGAATTTTTCTTCATTTTAGAAAATATTCGGATTGAACTAAAACATTGCCGCCGAGATATTTAAAGGTGGTAAGTGCCTCATACATTGGGAGGGTTGACCAGATATCGAGAGTTTCAGATGTGAGGAGGGGTGTTTCATATATGAGGATTGTTTAAGTGGGAGCTTAATTAATTGAGAAGAGAGATTTATATGAGTGATTTCATTTATGGGAACGGGCTCGTGTATGGGGGGCTTATATATGAGAGGGGGGGTTATATAAAAAGGGGGTCTTATACATGAGGAGAGTTTTATATATGGCTGGTCTTATATTAGGTGTACAAATTTATAAGGTGCTTTTTTCATGAAAATCGGAGTTTATTATAAAAAAACAAAGACATTTAACGGTCTAAATATTTCCCGTTATTTTCGATGCCTTTACTCCACCTCACTGGCAACTGACGAATTCCTTCACGAAATAAACTTGGCGGTTTTGACTCAATAAATTCATCAATACTTTTTCGGACCTCGTCGATTGTTTTGAAGTGCTTATCAGCCAGGTGGTGTTGAAGGGACCGAAATAGGTGGTGGTCGGATGGGGCGAGATCAGGCGAGTAAGCCGCATGAGGGAGAACCTCCCATCCTAATTCCCAGATGATATCCTTCGTCGCTTCGACGACATGCGGTTGAGTGTCCCTAGTGGAAAAACATAAGGTGGAAGCGTAACATGCCTGATCAGAATTTTGGATCGGACTTGATCAGTTTCTGATTGAGACCTGAACAGAATTTCCACTCGGGGTTGTCATGTTGGAGAATCACTTGTCTACTTCCGCTGCTAATATATGGCCTCTTTTGCTCCAATGCATCATTCAAATGAATAAGCTGTTGTTGATAAACCTTCGCAGTAACAGTTTGGCCAGGTTTAAGTAGCTCATAATATATCACACCCTTCATATCCCATAAAATACTCAGTATCACTTTTCTCGCATAGACATTGGGTTTCGGAGTCGACATCAATAGTTCGCCGGGATTCACCCACGATTTTTTGCGTTTAGGGTTGTCGTATAACACCCACTTTTCATCGCCCGCAATGATTTTGTATAAGAAATGTGTTCTTTTAAATCGAGTGAACAGAGATAGCGCTCCAGTCGTCGCTCCTTATTTTGGGGACTCAGATCATGAGGAACCCATCTACCCTACTTTTAACTTTTGTCAAGTAAATGTAGGCGATGAGAAATGCATTGTTGAGTCACTCCGAGTTGTAATTCAAACTCTGTTTAGCTTTGAGCAGAATTTTCAGCCAAGAGTTTTTCGAGTTCTTCATCGCCGAATTTTTGCGGTTGACCCGGCCGTTCTCGATCCGGAAGATCGAAATCTCCGTCTGTAAACCTCTGCTACCACTTGTTACACGTTTTATATGTTACAGTGTTTTTTTCCAAGAGCACTACAAATCGTTTGAGTAGCCTTGGCAGCATTTTTCTTTAACTGAAATGCAAAAAGAATGTAGTGCCTCAAATGTTACTTATCGACAGACATCGTGTTTACTAATATTTTTTAAGGTTATGTAAGGAGTATTTACTGCTTCGGTAACTGAATACTACCAACATACAAAATATTGAAATATTAAGTTTTTGAAGGCAATTATAAACCGTAAAATATAGGGGCACCTTATTAATTTGTACACCTAATATATGAAGTGGGTTTATATGGAACATTCTAGATGTTATGGATTTTACATATGGGAGGGGGGTTGCATAAGGTGCATTTTACATAGGAGGGGCATTTTGTACATGGGAGTCGGGGATTCCTATATGCGCAGAGTTTCATATATGGGAGGAAATTATATGGGGTGATTTCATATGTGAGAGAGGTTTATTATAAATGGGGGATGTCCGGAAGGGAGAGAAGGGGTTCAACATATGGGAGGATTCAGGGAAAGGGGGGCTTCATCAATGGGGGGAAGGTTTTACGTACTGGCATCTTTGTGTGGGGCAAAGTGCACATGGGGTTGTGTGTACTGTATTCTCGATACGCAGCCCCCCCTCCCGTAGTCGACTTAACTCGTCGGTGAGTTTTTAAAGGAAATCTTCGGAACTAAGGGAGATAGCAAATTTTTGTTAAAAAATTAAGAGGGTGAGGGAAGTTGTATTGCATTTTCCATGTACAGTATTCATGCAAGGTTATATGTACCATAATTATCTCATAATTAAAAATGATTGTAATATTTGGAGTTGGACATGGACCTGGGAAATACTGGAGAAATGCGCTGCTAAAAAAATAACTTCTTCTCCCAAAAAAATTATTCCTTGGCAAAAATAAGGGTAAATGTTAAGAAAGAGGGCCCCACCCCCGATTTTTCTGAAAATTTAGGGATGTGTTCGGGATGATGTTATTAGCCACTTCGTCACTTTAAAATTTGGGGAAACGTCTCAGTGAGGAGAAATCGCGAATACCGTATCTCATCGCTATCTGCGTTACCCGGGACCAACCACGTGGAGGTGGCGGTGCTCTGGTCCCTCACAACACATTTTAACACATAAAAGACAATCGGATAACACAGAGATGAATGATATGTGGCCCTGAGTGAGCCGGACTCACCCCCTCCCTCCCTCCCGCCCTGACACAAACCGCCGCTATACTCCATGTAGCAATAATTCAATTAAATATTAAATATATATGTCTGGGGGGCTGAGACGGGAGCAAGCCTATCCAGCACCATTATGTCGTGAGATGATTATTAGAGGGTAATGTCTGGCAATAGTGTTAATGCAGTAATTAAACCTGACTTCCAACTCCACGGAGCGTTCAAATATGGGACATTACATGTCAACTCAGCCACCCTGGGTTTTTTTGGTTCTCAGAATCCTGAATTAGTATGCTCCCAGTCAAGTAGTACATGAGTACATACTTTGTGACGGACTTTTCGAGAATTCTGCCACCTGTACACAACTTCGCCGTAGAATTAAGTAAATCGTAAGAGTGAGTAGGTAAGTGTGACCTTATTTTGATCTTTTCGGAGAGAGAGTCGCGATTTCCTTAACCCCAAAAAGTTAGCACCCCTCCGAAAGGGCGATGCAACACCCACTTTAGCTCCAGCTCGCAGAAACCGGTCCCCAGGAACATCAGGAGGGGCCTCGCGGGGAAAAACAACGTTCAATTGCAACAGATAATTAAATTCACGTGTCGATACCCATTAAAAACGACTAAAAAGTAAAATCTCCGGTTCAAGTCATATTAAAGTTTTGTTCTCTTTTAGTTTCAGTGATCTTTCTGGTTTATTGCGGATTTTAGGGGATTGATTTTCGGTTTTATGGTTGAGCGAAAATTTACAGTAATTGTATTTTCCTAGTTATGTTTTTGTATTTTGAAATCTCGCGGATCCTGAGAGGGACGACGATCCACCGCGGTTCAGAGCCGATACACCGAGCTTCCCGGTGAGATCTCGCTGATCTCGTTGAATGCAGGCTGCTGATCACAGAGGTTGAGGTGAAACACTCACGCTCCGTGGCTAAGGCGCTTCGTGGAGTCGTTGGATTCACCAGTGCAGCTGGAAGGCCATGTGGATGAACATAGCCCACTCGTCTGCATGGATCGCCATGGGCTATTCTCTATTTAGATTTGTTCACGGTGACTCCAGGATGACTCCCGGGAGAGTGACAGCAGCGAAAAAGTGCACTTACTCAGGTGTGAAGTGCATTCGCGAGAGGAAAAGGCGAATAACTGCCTTAATTCCCCCTTTCCGAACCTCCAGATAACTATCGTTCAGTCATTATGGATAAAAACTCCTTGGGTTTATTCATAAAAAATATAATTAATGGCGGAATGCCTAAATAAGTCTAAAACCCACTTGAATCAAAATCCCCGCGTGGTCGTTTACATGAGCCCGCCCAGCGGCAGCTAGACGGCGTATCAGTCGCACCACCCAGCTGAGAACTTCCGCCGGTTAAACGCAATATACGGGAGAGTTGGACACGAGCAACCACTGCGACGACATTCCCGAGAATATCGACAACGATCGAGAGAGTTGGTGGAGACCATCGCCGAGGGCCCACACGAGGAACATGGTAAGTACACTTTTATTCACCATGTGCACTCTCTCCCGAGGAGAGAAGTGCATTTATTCCCAGTGTGCCCAGTGATGACCTCCGGGAAAAGTGCACCGGCGTTCACTAGAGTGACATCGAGATGCATTCCCAACCACCAAGACTCCTCCAAGCGAGAGGAAAAATGCACCGGTGAGTGCATAAAACCCTCGTTCGGCTTCCTAGACCTCTCCCCAGTGATAAAAAAAAATCCCAGTGACTCTCCAGGGATAGTGATAATGGACAGTGAGACACAATAAAAGGCCGCACATGGCTCATGCTCTGCCATGGCGCCATCGTACCCTCTCCGTTCTCCAAGAGGTCTTGTTGAACAATTAATGTACCTTCTGAGTGCATAATTAGTTCACTAGAACCCTCGAGAACGTATGGGGAATGTCCAGTGCTAATTCTAGTGGGAAAAAGTGGATACAACAGGCCTACAAGTGCACACATGCTCCCCACGTGCCGTGGGTGACGCTGTCGTGCACCTGGCGGTTTTTCCTCTTTCCAGAGCGAATTGAAGCCTCAAATGAGTGCTCTTCTAGCTCAGTAAAGTTCCCCCAAGGTTTCGATTTATTAATTTAAGATTTCTTGGAAGACGAGACCCCGAAAATCACGACATGGAAGCGCGCGAGCCCCAGGAATTTCCCTATGATGCCACGAGGCTCTTGATGGAGGACGGACTCAAATATGGGGCAAAATGGCACTCTTAAATGACATTTGCATATTAGAGTCCCTCGCCCATTAATTGTCATTTATTGTTATGAGGAGATTCGCTGAGATCATCGCTTTGGAATTAACGCCGCCTTCAGATCCTCCAGCACTCCAGTTTCTGGACGATGCGGAGAGATTGTTGGCCTGGACTCTTCGGACCTCCCATTCCCTTCGCGATAACCTCTCTTTCTCAAGGTCAAGTCACGTACTCTCACTCTCGGGAATTTAATTGAATTTAATTTTGTTGAATTTAATTGAAATTAATTTATTTTATTTATGAAGAATAGAAATTCTATTTGAGTTGAAATATTATTGAGAAATTGAATAAATCACGGAGTAAATTTAAAGTAATTCTCTCATCCCTTATTTAATTAATCTTCTGATTCTTCCTTTTGATTTTGCTGTATCTTTTGATAAATTCGCGACATCCTTCCTAGGACCGAGCGACCGATCCTACCCCGCTCTCCGAATACCTCCGAGCTAGTCGAGCTAATTCCGCAACCTCTCCCTTGATCTCCCCAATTATGGCTAAGTTTTCGTATGGTTCTCTTTAATGCGGTTCGTTGACACCGCTGGAACAAAAGTCAGCTGGCGCCCGACAACATTTTTCTCGTTTTCCCGTTTATTTCGTTTATTCGGTTTTCGAGGATTTTTGTGGGGGACATCGAGGAGCAGAGGCCGAAGGTGACAATACTCCGGCTGTTTTGAGTTTCGCGTCGAGTTATGGATAAGTCTACGGTTTATATTTCAAGTTTTGAGTTTCACGTGGGTTAGCGCCGTCACAACTTCCTTTACATTTTCGCTCCTTTAACATTAATTGTTTGGCCAGGACAAATAACAAAAGCTCAAATATTTGAAAAATTATATCTTGCGAACAAATTGGCCGATTTTAATAAATAAAAAAAGATTTTTTTCGTTTTTTTCTATACTTTGAGACTAAAAATACAACAGTACCACGAGAATGAATACTAAGCCATTTTTTAAGTTTTTCGTTATTTTAATCCCTCTGGATGATTATATTACTCAACTTTTCCGGGGTATTTCAAAATGGGATAGCCATATAGAGATGAGAAAAGGAAGAAAATTCCGTGGAAAATTTGATTTTTCGATCATACATGGGACATTCCATGTCAATTCAGCTACCCTGGATTTTTTTTGTATTTCGGAATAGAACATTGGCATGTTTAAAGTCAACTACGATATGAGTCTAACATTCTTTTAAACTTTTACCCCCATACCTTCACTCTTGTACCTGGCAGACATGCCCAATATCTTTCGCAATAGCGTTAATTGCTCGAATTCACATGATTTTTCACTTATCATGACGATTATTTTTCCACGTATGGATTTTGGACAGTCAGGGTCAATCAGAATGCAACATTTGATGACAAATGACAGGCTGGAGGTAGTTTTATTTCGGATGTTGCGCACTATCATATATATTTTTTCGGTTGTTTCGTACTCACATATATATTTTTCCGGATATTTCGTACTAACTCTTCAATTGTTCTCGGATGTCATTTTGAGGTTGCGTAAACGACACTCCTGACCAAAATCCGTACATGAAAAATAATCCTACAAATACCCCTCGTACTTCAAAATTATCTGGTATTTCCCTCAAACTTCTCCGCAAACAAACGATCGTGCCAAGTTTTGCAGGAAAATTTTTAAACCTGCGAAACTTGACACTTTTGTTGGTTTACAACGAAGTTATCGAGAAATACCCGATAATTGTGAAGCACTCGGGGTATTACTACTGAATAAAAATTGAAAGCCAACGATAGCTCGGTCGATAGGGCGAGCGATTTCTAATCCGATAATTCGGGTTCGAAACCCAATGGGTGCCGATCGGGTTTCGAACTACGAGAAATCAAACGTTGTCCGCATTTCTCTGGGAAATGACCTTGGGATTTCTATACACAAACATTGGACAATGGATACACAAAATGGGAGCGCAATGAAATCAAAGGTTTCGAGTGGGGGTAAGAATAAACAACCGATTTTTCGGAATTTAGTTTCCATACGAGCCATAGAGTTGCCTCAATAATAACCGTTTAATTAGTCCTCATCACACACTTAAGCGTTGAACATCTCACACGGTTCATTACAGTATCGTTAACAGAAATTCTTCGACGATTATTCTCCTGTATTTATTCTCCATCAACTTTAATCAAGGTAAGTGATGGTATAAAATATTTCAGTAGTGAAGTTGTAAACTCAATCGATCGTTATTATTATTTTTTCCCTGTTTTTGAATGATCGGAACTGTTCTTCATTCCTATTCCACAAGATGCCGCATGCCGAAAGATGTGCAAATCCAAGGCGAGTTCCTGGGGAGAAAGGTCACAATGGAAAAGACCTGCGTTCAATCACAGAAAGACTACGACAGACATTTCCATTCTTGCCAGAAAATGCAAAACTATGTAGCTCCTGTAGGAACAGAGCTTTGACTTACATTCCTGGATCACTACCCTATGAATCTTCATCGAATCGGGAAGTCTCTTCATCGTCATCAAATGTTCCAGCCGATCGTTCGTCCAGTGTCACACCATTTCTAGTAGACATTTCTACGAGCAATATCGCAGGGAGTTCTTTGAGATAAGGTAATTCCTTCCATTCAATTGATTCTGATGGGGATGTGATTTTCAACGAAGCTTCAGAGGAGTACGATGCTCCAACAGCAGATGATGATTCAGAGACAGAGTACCATAGGAACATTCCAGCAAATTTTCGTTCTCCACGAGAATTGAAATTGGAAGAAATGTTGGATGGACTCAAGCAAAAATTCAATATGATGACAGAATATTCTGAACGTATTCAACTCTTGACTATTGCTCCACCTTCATGGAGTGAGCGAAAGGTGAGGAATATGTGCTTCAACAGTTGCGAAGGCTGGGAAATCATTGCCCAAAGAGACAGTTGAAAAGGTCCGGAGTTTTTATCATCAAAATTGTAAGCTGATGTTGGATGCAATCAACATTTCTACTCTCACTAAAAACTCATCATGTTCCCTTACCGACTATAAAGACTCCCTTGCAAGACTCATGTGCCCTAATCCATCGCCTGCATGCCACTTAGATGAGTGTAAAAACTGTCCTGGAGTTGAAGGATTATGGCTCGAGCTGAAAGAACTCCTCCACGATGCTGTGATTGAAACCGTAGAATTCAGGAGTTGGCAATCTGTGGATAGAACAACATTACAGACCCAGAGACTTCCAGTGTATGAATTTGTTGATGTACTTTGTGAGAGATTGAAAGTATTGAAATCTCATCATTTTATTACCATACAACAAAACGCTTTCGTGAAAGAACGAAAGGCGGATTTAATTGAGCGTGAAATTCTAGTGCAGGCCGATTTTTCGGAGAATTATTCTTTCGTAGTTCAAGACGCTGCTTAATCGTTAGATTACAACAATGATGAATGCACTGTCCTTCCTGTGGTGTACTATTATCGCCACGGCAATGATATTCGACATAGAAGTCTAGTCCTCTTATCTGACAGTCTCGTTCACGATACTACTGCAGTTCATTTAATGCAGTTCGTGTAACAGATTCTGATACGACACATAAAACAAGTCTGTGCTGTCGTAAACAAATTGATCTATGTTACAGATGATGCTGGACAGCACTATAAGAATCGATATAACATGGCTAATCTTTTGATGCATAAAAATGATTTTGGAGTTGAAGCAGAGGCGCACTATCATGCGACCGCGCATGGAAAGACGGCATGCGATAGCGTAGGCGCAGTCTTGAAGGGGGAAGCAAGACGAAGAAGTCTGTAAATTACTAATGGTGAACTTATTCTCACTCCAAATGGTCTGTTCTAGTGGGCAAAGAATAATTTCAAGGATCTCGATGTGTTTTTTTTACACTAAACAGGAACACGAGGATATGAAAGATCGGTTGAAACCAAGATTCGACAGTGCAAAGGCGATTCCAGCAATACAAAAAAATTACGGCTTCATTCCTGTAGGAGAAAAGGAATTATTGATTAAGAGATATTCTTCTGCGACTACGGGAAAAGTTTTTCCAAAGGCGAAGAAACGAAATGGACGACGTACATTAGATAGCCATTGTGATTCAGAAAAGTTCGATTTTAAATTGCTTTTTCTCTATAATTTAATGTTTATTTTTCAAATTACAAACTTAAAACAGACATATAATCCATGTTGATCCAAAAACTCATCAAATATTTGGTACTTTGTGAATTCTCATTGTCGTTTACGTAAGTAGAGCCGTTAATAATCAATAAATTCAACTCTTTTCTATAAAAAACGTTTTTTATCCAACACTACTTATACATCTCATCTTCAAATTATGCCGAAAAATTGCAGGCTTATCTTTTCATGAGGCATTCATCATTTTTCAGGAACAAAATTCGGAAAATCTAATTTTTCATGAGAAAACAAATTTTCTCTCATCTCCATATGGCTATCCCATTTTGAAATACCCCGAAAAAGTTGAGTAATATCATTATTATTCATCGAAGAAAAAAAAATTATTCGATTTTTGAATGGTCCCTGCATAACAGAAGGATTTAAATAACAAAAAACTTAAAAAATGACTCATTATTTTTCCTTGTGGTACTGTCGTATTTTTATTCCAAAAGTATATGAAAAAAAGAAAAAAATTTTTTTTTATTCATCAAAATCGGCCAATTTGTTCGCAAGATATAATTTTTCAAATATTTGAGATTTTGTTATTGTTTGTCCTGGCCAAACAATGAATGTTAAAGGAGTGAAAATTTAGAGAAAGTATGTACTCTTGTAGTACTTAACTGGGAGCATGCTAATTCAAGATTCTGAGAACCAAACAAATCCAGGGTGGCTGAGTTGACATGGAATGTCCCATATGTGCTCAGCAAGGTACCCGTGAAAGTGCACTGCACTTATGGCACATCACTTCACTAATAACACATTTCGGTATCTCAGGAACTGAAGGACTCGCTTCAGATCTGAACTTGACTTGAATAGCTCATCCACCTTCAGGTTTACCGCACAACAGTTGTCACAACTGAAAACACAGTTCGTATTCTATACATACGGCACCCAATCTTCCCAATAATACGACAAATGGTACGCATTCATTTGGTTGACCTAATGCCGCTGCGTTTGTTGCGTACATCATAATATTTATCAACTCTTAATCCTCAAAGACCCACTTCCGACACTCAATTCAATGTTTGAAACCCTTGAAATTCCTTCATTTATGGAATATTGTAGGCGATAAATGCATTTCATGTGGGACCGTCTTTCTTAACATTTACCACAGTAATTTTTTTTCTTGGTGTAAACGCATTTTTCCAAGTCATTTTTCGATCAAGAATTAATATTCAAGCATTTCTATTTTCCTCGTATCCAGGCCTGACGAGAGGGGGGTCAGTCGGGTAACTACCCCGGGGCTCGGGTCTATCAGGGCCCCGGCTGCGGAGAAAATTGTAAATATGCAAATGAGAAAAAAATTGGATCAGGAACCCAATTGAGAAAAAAATATGAATGTTTGCATGAAAAAAAAAATACGGAAAATGATCTCAATATTTGTACCACAGACGGCCTAATTCGGAGCATTCCATTTTATTACAATCAAAGACATTTTACGACCGGTATATTCAACATCTATATTATCCCCTGGGCTATTCTACTCGGTCAACCTTAGATGTTTTTAAGGCATAAATTACTTAGAAAGTGGCCTTTTTATGCCTTAAAAACATCTAAGGTTGACCGAGTAGAATAGCCCAGGGGATAATATAGATGTTGAATATACCGGTCGTAAAATGTCTTTGATTGTAATATTTCAGTATGGCTTTAAAACGGGAAGGGCGGGGGGGAGTGGGGATAGTGAGACGATATGCACAAGTTCTGAAATTCGGGGATGCGGAGGAGGCCACAATAGCTCAATTGGCAGAGCACCTGTCCGGCAAACAGAAGATGTGGGATCATACCCCACTTGTGTTCGAGCCCGTGTGCCGCCGAATTTTTTAATTTGTGCATTGATTATTATTCAATTATTTCCCTCGTATAGAGGTCCGGTAAGTCGATGGATAGCATATAGCATCCCACTTTCCATGTAATTTATGCCTTAAAAACATCTAAAGTTGACCGAGTAGAATAGCCCAGGGGATAATATAGAATTCCATTTTATACTCTTATATAAACATAATCACTCAAACAACTCAGCGATACAGGCGTGATTTTTCAAGATCAACAGTGACTAGCGTAGTTTAAGATAGGGGTTTAGCCGTCAAAATATAATTTGGAATGGTTCGCCCAGACCACGGGTCACTCACTCGGGGTGAGAGCATCAACAAGTCAGAACGTGTTGATATACGTCACTCGCAGTGAGGGCCCGCGACACACATCAATACGTTTTGGATGATCAATAAATTCATTTTTTTAACCGTTACAGCAATTTCGGCGACGGTTTTGGGCCATATTCGGTCAGATGCGGGCGAAAACAATAAAAAATCATCAAACAACGCCATTATGTTGACAAATTGCACAACGTTTCAAGTGCTCAAGGCACTCCTCTTCAGGTGCTTCATATATTTAATCTAGAAAAATGAAATAATACATATAGCAAACAATGAAAACTATTGCAATAGCTATTGGAATATATGAAAAAATAGTTTTGACAATCATACCTTAATTCATAACGCTGAAGGAAAAGGTAAAGCCAAATCCTTATTGCACAGCAGGTACACCTCATCGTGCGCCCTAACCTATAGGCACAATGTCCGCTTGCTAATCTTTTCCGAGGGCAAAAACCAAAACCAAAAAACATAATGTTAGAGCATACTCCATATGAAAAAACACGAAAACGACATATCGAGCGAAATAAATAAATAGTTAGTCAAGTAAAATTGTAAGTTTGTGAAAAGTCAGAAGATTAACAAACCTAGTATCATTGAGACCGCCGTGAAGTGAGGCCAGAAAGGTACCCATTCACCAACCCTCAAATACCCTAGGAAGTATGTCCCTAGCATTAAAAACGTCAGAAGGGGGAAAATCCCAGTCAAATTTAAGCTAGCATGTCATTAAGTTCATTGCCAGAATTTAAAGGGCCGACGCTCAAAGATCCAAGTGGGTGATGCATTAATGAATGAGTGTAAATAAACAATAAAAAACATTCAGAACCCAATAGCATTAACTAACCTTGTGGTTATAAAAATCAAACGGAAGGTTTGCACTGCCAGTCCCCCCCCAACCACGAAAACCTCGTGAAACTTGATCACCTGATCATAAACATCACTTAACTTTGAGCAATCGTTCATGAAGTTCACTGTGACATGATTAAACTTCTTAATATAAATCATCTGAAGAATATCCCTCTTAAATGGATTTTTCTTGAGATGATCCAAGATCCAAGATCCAAGATCCAAGTGGGTGATGCATTAATGAATGAGTGTAAATAAACAATAAAAAACCTTCAGAACCCAATAGCATTAACTAACCTTGTAGTTATAAAAATCAAACGGAAGGTTTGAACTACCAGTCCCCCCCAACCCCGAAAACCTCGTGAAACTTGATCACCTGATCATAAACATCACTTAACTTTGAGCAATCGTTCATGAAGTTCACTGTGACATGATTAAACTTCTTAATATAAATCATCTCAAGAAAAAATCCATTTAAGAGGGATATTCTTGAGATGATGTATATTAAGAAATTTAATGATGTTACAGTGAACTTCATGAACGATTGCTCAAAGTTAAGTGATGTTTATAATTGGGTGATCAAGTTTCACTAGGTTTTCGGGGATGGGGGAGGACAGGTAGCCTTCAAGCCTTCCGTTTGATTTTTATAACCACAAAGTTAATTAGTGCTGTTGTGTTCTGAAGGTTTTTTTTATTGTTTAGTCACACTTATTCATTAATGTGTTATGTCCAGAGAAGGATTTTAGCGTCGAATGGACATGTTTTAATTGTCACCTTAAAATCAAAGCTAAAATTATTGAATTTTATAATTATTGGACGACGCAAAGTTTTATACTCTTACCTTTGTTTAAAATATAAGGGAAAAAGGGCTTGATTTAGGGATAGGGCTTAAGTTGAGACAAATTTCTAATCAAGACATTTGGAGTTGTAATGAGAATCAAATTTGATTTGGATATATTTTGTATAACTGCTTGGTTTACAAAAACATGAGCGTGATTTTACTGAAATCTAGGTAGCTAAAATTCCTATCCCTGGAATTATCTGAAGGATTCAAATTTGAGTTTACAAATTTTGGTACTCACAATTCGGTCTGTTATTAATAAATTATTCGATGTACTTGTAGATCCTTGGGTAAATCCGTAATTTCCTCACCAGCAATTAGTCGCGCTAAAAGCTATTATGGATACTTTCACGGAAAC
>NW_021681531.1:130977-133384 GCF_001412515.2 Diachasma alloeum
ACAACTTTCGGCAATGTGAGATCGACAGCACAAACTTCAGTATTCCCTGAAGTCTTGTTCTTAACTGCCCCCTTATAACGATCAGGTGCATAAGCACACAAGGGATAGATCGTATCCTGAACAGGAGGTGGAGCAGCGAGTTTAGGAAGATTTCGTCTCTCATCAAAGTCCTGAACTAATTCTTCAAGTTTGTCGAAAGTCTGAAAATCTCTCCTGGAGATCATGTGATGATACTCACGTCTAAGATTCATAAACGCGAGATCCAACCTAGCCTCCTCAGAGAAATGCGTATCACGCGAATGAGTCCACATCAGACGTACGTTATCGATAAAATCAGATCCAGACTCCAGATCACCTTGTGTACGCAACACGATATCGTGAACGAGACGACACTTGTTCACTTCTGGATTCGAGAACCTACGAATGAACGCTAACTTAAATCCCTCAAAATCCTGAAATCGAGTTTTCCGTTCCTCCCACCAATTGTAGGCTATACCCTTTAACAAAACCGGAATAACACGAAAAAATTCTTCGTTCTTCATGTTACAAGCATCCTTGCAGACATTGACTTTTCTCAAGAACGTATCAACGTTCTCTGCAGTCGAACCCGAGAAAGTTAACTTCCACGATTGGACTCGATCAAAAGCACCCAAATTAAGACGTGCATTTTCATCCCGAATTCTATCCAATCCACGGTTAAGCTCACGATCCAATCCGCCATTCGAGTTCGTGAAGCTACCATCGTCAACTTGAACCAAAGTCTGAATTCCGTTAACCAGCCTCCAACAGTAAAGTCCCGCTGAACCTCCATTCTGAACTGGACCGTTACGGACGTGATTACCCTCTGATTCACCGTGACCCATTCTAGCCTCTTCAACTCTCTCATTAGCGAAGAACGCATCATCCCGATCTCTAGGAGAACTCGACACATACGGCACATTTTCCTGATTCAAATCATTCAAAAACGGATTTGTAGCATTCAAAGTCATTCCCGCACGATCCTGATTAGCAGCTCCAGATCTAGGCGGTATCAAAGGAGCGGGTCTCCTCTGATCATCCCCAGGCCTAACTAACGGACGATCTTGACGACGATCGATCTCGGTCCACGTGGTATTAGGAAAAGATTTCAACCGAATAGCTCGAATCAACCGATCCCGAACAACCTCCTCCTCACCCTCCGTATTAGCATCAAATGCCCTCAGGACCTCACGCAATCTCGTCAAAGTTAAATCCCGAATCCACTGATCGGCTTCCCAACCAGCAGCGCCAGAAGAATTCCCCTGAGCATTCTTAGAAGTATCCGTACCCCCTGAAGCCATAATCAACGAAAATGCCGGACCCAAACGTGAATATTCGCGTGAACTCAAAACAAAATCACTAATATTGACTTCCGTCGTGATATATCAATTGATCCGAGTTACAAAAATAATCAAACATACGATTCAGACCAATCACACATATCCTTAACTTAAACAAAAACAAGTCTCTCTCTCTCTCTCTCTCGCAACGCAGATCGCACCATTTATCTCGTAAAAGTGCAAATATCACAAATAAATTCTCGAATGCGAGGTATCACAATCAATAATACTGTTGCCCAATACCTCGGCGCAAAAAAAAACAAATTCTCAGTCAAAATCACGAAAACACAGTCCCAAAATAAAATCCGAAACTCGAAATACCGTTGAACCAAACTCACGCCCCAGTAAATCCACGGTCACGAAACCTGAACTCCGGATTAAATCGATAAAAATGACGAGAGAGTCAACAAATAGAAAACCCCAACGTCATTCGACGATAAAACCCGAACCCCAATTCCAACGATGATGAAATAAAAAAAAAAACCGTGAATGAAACTGTTAATCACGCAAGTGAAACCTCTCCGGTAAACTAAACAAAAAAAACTCAAAGCAAGAACTAAATTCCCGTGAGAAGATACCGTGGGCCCCACGTCGGGCGCCAAAAAGCTGTGACGTAATTTCCTAAGGTTCACGGAACCCTCAGTCCACTACGTAGCCCTTCGACGTACGACCACCCTGAAACAGCAAATAAGTCGGGCGCCAAAAAGCTGTGACGTAATTTCCTAAGGTTCACGGAACCCTCAGTCCACTACGTAGCCCTTCGACGTACGACCACCCTGAAACAGCAAATAAGTCGAGCGCCAGGTCGTTATTACCAGAACGACCACTGGAATGAAACGAATAACCAAAAAAACAGAATTTCCGAAATAATCCCAAGCTTCGAAACGGTCTCCTGCTAGCTCCGACCGAAGAACGGCGTGAAGGTCACTGGTGAAGCTTAGGTTAAAGTATGACTAGGTCCTGACTAAAATAAATAAAATTTACTCAAGATTGCGGGGGAAAAATCACAATGTTTAATACGACTTAGCTGACTCGATACAAATAAAATG
>NW_021681532.1:0-8842 GCF_001412515.2 Diachasma alloeum
AAAGCCGTGACGCCTGCCAATAACGCATATGCTTACCGCGCTTATATAGCACCTGAGTAGTGTGTTGTGGTCAGATGATGCAGCTGGTAAGATGGCTGACGTCGGTGAAGGTAACGAGGGTTTAAGGGTACGTAGGGCTTATTTAAGCGATGGGAAAACAATCGATCTCACGGGCCATTTACATTGTGATGTGTTCAATCAGGATCGAGCATTGGTAAATGGTGTAAATATTCATATCCGATTGGTTCATTCAAGAGACAATTTTTGTTTAATGGATAGCACAAATAGCCCATTCACCATTAAAATAACAGAAGCTTCGTTGATCATCCGGAGAATGAAGGTGAGTCCTGGATTATTATTATCCCACCAAAGGGCCTTATCGAAAACAACAGCCAAATACCCTGTTATAAGAGTTGAAGTCATAAGTTTCTCAATACCATCTGGTGTTCGTGGTCATTCCATAGATAACTTTATAACAGGACAACTGCCAAAACGCATCATTTTTGGATTTGTCAAGAATCCAAATTTATGGGTGATAAAAAATTGAATCCCTTTAACTTTCAACATTTTGCTCCGAATCATATTTCCTTATATGTGGACGGGCGTCAGATACCATCGAAACCTCTACAGCCAGAGTTTACTGTGAATAATTTATATGTGAAGTCATACCATTCCATCTTCTCAGGCACTGGTATACATTTTCTGAACGATGGTAATGGTGTTCACCGTGGAGATTACTCTCATGGGTATTGTCTCTTTGCATTCGATTTAACACCAGATTTGTCAGCTAATGATAACTCACACTGGAATTTGATACGGAGCGGTAACATGCGCATCGAGGTACGGTTTGATGAAAGCTTAGTTTCAACGATCAACGCTGTAATTTATGCTGAGTTTGAAAGTGTCATAGAAATTGACTCAGCGAGACAAGTGACCCTGGACTATGCATAATCATCAAAATATTCGGTATCATGCTCAGCGCATGCGCAGTTATTTTTGCAGTATCAGCAGTTTTCTGAAACAACGGATTTGAATCGCTGTTCAACTGTACAGTTGTGTATGAATATTCAACGTAGAAGGTTGAAAGGAGAGCATAGCAATGGCCTGCAGTAATTCAGATTCGGCAGCAATTATTCATTACGAGGGTTTCATCGGAATCCACGGTATATTAGTTCCAAAAGAAGTGGCGGTGACCTCCACATCCTTCGACATGATAGGACATTGGGTAATTTGTCCTGAATACCAGTATTCTGCGATTCCACCTAATATTCAGAGGATGAACAATCAACTTACAATCACACGTCACGGTATAGATTGGTATAAAGGGGAAGCATCTTCTAAATATGTCTATGCAGTATTACGAGCCGTTACCAAAGGAATAAAATACGTGTATACCTATGGTTGTAAGCTAACGAAATTCACTGCTGCCCTTCTTACGCGAGATGTTATCAATTTGAAGGGCCACATCAGATCGCCACTATTCGCTTGTACATCAGTAGCTGTTCTATCATGCCTCATACGNCTGATGAACACAGTACAGATTCTAGAAGCCTTACAGTATATACCGAATCAGACAGTCGGTGTATATCCAGCGGACAAGATCCCATCGGTGTGGACGAAACCGCCTGCAATAGTAGCGAACACACATGACCACACCCAACCAGGAGAACAGTGGATCGCCATGTACGTTGATCGAGATGGTAGAGGATCGTACTTCGACATCTTCGGTCTACCTCCCATCGTGCCCCAGCACGCTGCAAGGCTCTGGCAGAACTGTAAACTCTTCAGGTGCAGCATCCGGCAGCTCCAGCATCATGAGTCGAGTGTATGTGGACAATACTNAGCATCATGACTCGAGTGTATGTGGACAATACTGTGTACTTTTTCTGCATTGTATGGCTATGTTTGCTACTCCTGAGAAGTTCTATTCGTTATTCACCGATCGATTCATATCTAATGATCGTCTAGTGCGTGAATATCATGATCCATTTATGAAGAAAAAACGTAATAGTGTCTCCGAGGGGAAGTTATTTAGTGGTCGCGGTTATAATTCTACGTCGTGGAATCAAAAATGTAAGTAATTTATAAGAAAAATGTGTAATTCATGGGGACATTATTTTGGGGAAAATATACATGTAATTAATAACTGAAATTCTGTGTTTTTTATTTCCCCTGTATGATAGCTGCTATGACACACCCACAGCATTCACAGTCACTCCCCCCTCCCCCCGCCACTCGCCCTCGTCGGAGTCGTGCTACTCTGACCGGTGCAGTGGTGGGGTCGGAGTGACTGTGGGTGGGGGGCACCATAGTAGTTCCCATACTACTGAGAATATATATTTACACTATACTTTGGACATTGCAAATTATTGTCACTCATTATTGACAGTCATCTTCAGCGGGACATTTACTTTATGAAATACGTAACATTTTGAAAGCCCTGCATTCATTTTGACACATTCCACAGATAAGCGTTGCTTGTCTCTCAAAAGCTTGTAAGGTCAGAGACTTTGCGCATCGGTTGCAGAGAAACCAATGTTCGCATGGCAGAGACACAACATCTAATATTGACTGGTTACATCCAGGACATGGAGAATGATTTAAGTCTTCCACTGCAAAAACATATGTGAATAAAAAATAACTGTACGCATTTCTGTGCATTATGGGTTAATGACATTTATCATTTACCAAATCGATTTTTTCGGGAAATAATTATCTAGAATAAACAGGCATAAATTTTTATGAGATGAAATTATGGATTGTACTCATAAATAAGGATTGACACGTTCTGGTCTTGTCTGTCCATTTGAAGAATTGGGATTCTGTAGAATCCATCGGGCAGTATCACATTCATAGCCCCCATTGCGTCGCGGGGTGGTGGAGTACCTGTTTAGCCAGTAATATTTATTATAACTATATGTATGACGAAAGTTAGTCCTAACTTCTGAGAATATGTTTACCAAAAAATGTGAAAGGAAAACGAGAGACAAAAAGTCGAAAATTTCAGTTTAAATTAATGGTAAGAATGCTAATTAATACTAGGGGGCTTCGCCCCCTGCTCGCTTCGCTCGCCAACCCCGGGGGGCTTCGCCCCCCCGCTCGCTTCGCTCGCTCCCCCCCCAATCCAACTGTTAGAGATTAGGAAGTCAAGGAGAGCCTACAATAAAATCCTGGTCAATACTCTCCGTTTAATTAATTAACTAAATGAAAGAAACTCACCTCATTTCACAAAAACCAATTCACTCACATCACTCAATTTAAATTTCCACTGGATGATTTTCTTCAGTGCACCAACACATCAATGTAAATGAAAAGTGAATTACGATTGAGTGAAGTTAACTCTTTAAAAATTCCTTTCGATTGTCTTCTACTCCTCTCATTTCAAATTGCACGATATTGATTCCTCATTTTTATGAGCGGAATTATATATTTCATTCCCCCACACCGCGTTTGACCCTGGGACACCCTCCTTCCTTCTAACCCCCCCAACCTTGGGGACCCCCTGACCACTCCCCCCCTTTTAGGCGTCGCCTGAATTTTTGCGTCGCCTGAATTTTGGCGTCGCCTGAATTTTATCGTCGCCTGAATTGTCTTAAATTTTGCCCTTATTTTTTTATTATATAAAGAGATTATTTGTGTTTTTGGTGGCAGTTGAAAGGTACTCAAAATTAAGAATGTGTACGAATTTCAATCAATGAAATATTCAATGAAAATTGGAATATAACAATTGAGAATATTTGATCAAATGATATGTGACAATTTTCATTAGTTCGTAGTTTTATTTAGGACGAATTAATATTAATAATTGTCACCAAGATATTACTGAAAGGTGCTGTAGATTGATAGCAGGGTCAGAAAGGAGTAGGGAGTGAAACATATCTAAATATGGATTGAAGTCATTTGAGATGACGAATAATCGTCGTTACGGAATTATCAGTCATTAATTGTAACTCACCCACATTATGACCTGCTGCTCTGAGAAACATGTGCACCTCGTGGGCTGTAGTAATGACAAACTCATTGTGAAAGATAGCAGATAGATGATTTGCACATTCGAAGAATCGAGCCAGATCCCAAGAACCATTCTCGTACAGTTCCCACAGACAATCAATTATCATTTGTCGACTCAAATTTTCCTGAGACATTGGACGTCGTAGTTGAATACTTCTGTCGAGGGCATCAACTTCCGTACGGGTGATAGTTTGTAGATTTTTTAATTTCGCTACATATATATATATATATATATAAATTCTAAGAGAATTAGAATTTAGAGAGAAAAAATTTCCGCTTCACCCAGCCGGGAATCGAACCCGGGTCTCCCAGATACGCGCCGGGCACTCTTACCGACTAAGCTACCGGGAACCACAGAAATTCACTCTCAAATTCACCTCATACACCGCCTAACCTCCTTTAGGCATTAAAGAATTCTAAGAGAATTAGAATTTAGAGAGAAAAACCCCCCGGGGTTTATATATATTGTGACGAGGCATTGTGGGATATTCGGGAATGTTGGACGGGTTGATGAAATTATAACACGCGTTATAACGGTAGAAATCGAATGGAATTTATTCACAGCGAATGTGTCGATGTTTACACCTTAAGAGCTATGACGAATCTGTCTCTCGCGACGATATAGGCAATTATATCATCCGATCGAGGGTGCTCGAAATATGACGAATCGTCACGAGGTGACGTAGTCAGGTATTCGGCTGCTAAGCCGGTGCGAATACAATATAGTGAAATAATTCGAACGATAAATAAGTAGCTTCGCTACAATACTCCCCTTCTGTGTCGGAAAAAAAAGATAAACTCACTCAATATTCAATTTTTTTTTTCAAATCACGTATACCGTTTTTAGTGCCATTTTAACGCGTATACATTGCCTATATTGTATATATTGTACATAGCTAACTCCCTCTTTTTTTTCCGACACAGAAGGGGAGTATTGTAGCGAAGCTACTCATTTATCGTTCGAATTATTTCACTATATTGTATTCGCACCGGCTTAGCAGCCGAATACCTGACTACGTCACCTCGTGACGATTCGTCATATTTCGGGCACCCTCGATCGGATGATCTAATTGCCTATATCGTCGCGAGAGACAGCGACGATATAGGGTCTTTAACAAATTTCCGATAAAAGTTAATCATGCCGAGAAATTCACGTAACTTCTTAATTTTCTCTGGTCGAGGAAAGTTGACGATAGCTTCAACTTTTTCGGGAAGCGGACGAATTCCTTCCGCCGTTACACGATAACCGAGAAAGTCGACTTCTGGTTCTCCGAAATGGCATTTGGCGGTATTGGTAACAACTCCATACCCTGCCAAGCGTTGAAATAGGAGACGAAGGTGTTTTTTATGTTCTTCGGGATCTTTAGAGGCAACTAAGATGTCGATATACGGAAAAACGAAATCTAGGTTTCGTGTTACTTCATCGATAAATCGCTGAAATGTCTGCGCAGCATTTCGAAGTCCAAACGTCATGAATGGAAATTCGAATAAACCGAAAGGCGTAATTATTGTTGTTTTGCAGATGTCATCCGGTGCGACAGGAATCTGATTGAAAACACGAACGAGATCGACGGTCGAAAATATCTTTTTGCCTACGAGATTGGCGGTAAAATCTTCTAGTACGCGAACTGGATATCGATCAGGTATCGTACGAGCGTTAAGTCCGCGATAATCTCCACAGGGTCGCCGATCGCCAGATTTCTTGGGCACCAGGTGTAGCGGTGAAGACCAGGGGCTCTTTGAACGACGAGCGATACCTAGCTTCATCATTTTCTGAAATTCCTGTTGTGCGATCGTTAATTTGTCTGGGGCGAGACGACGAGCTTTACTCGATACAGGAGGTCCGGGCGTTGTTGCGATATGATGGACCGTTGTGTGTTTTGTCAATTGAAAATTTCCATCCGGTTTAGTTATTGACGGAAATTCGGCAAGTAGATCTGTCCAAGACGATTCGGTCGGCCGGTAAACTTTAATTGTTGAAACGATATTCGATAATGACGCTATACATCGCGTCGATAAACCGGTCGCTGAAGCTAATAGACAATTGTTCTTTAAATCAGGTAAAAGTCCAAAATGCGCGAGAAAATCTGCGCCGATAATTGGCTTTTCGACATCCGCAATAGTGAAACGCCAGGAAAAATCCCTTCTGAGGCCGAAATTGAGCGAGAGGACAGTACAGCCGTATGTGTGTATCCGTGTGCCATTTGCTGCGTACAACATGTACTCCGTTGCCTTATTTATGCCAGGGAAAAGCGTTCGTGGATATACGCATAAATCCGCGCCAGTATCGATTAAATATTTGACTTTGGTATTAATTTCCGACACGAATAGGCGGTGTGAGCGGAAGATTGGATCGTTTACCGCCGCTAACGATCCGACGGTTCGTTTCCCGTCGACATTGAACAAGGAGGCCTGCATCGAGTGGCTTGATCACCAAATTTGAAATGATACCAGCATTTTTCGTATCTTTGACTGCATGACCTTGAACGAGGCCTTGAACGAGACTTGGAACGTGAGTGAGAGCGGGAGCGTTCGTTTTTTATTGCGTTCGCTAGTTCAGAAATGCAAAGTTCGAGACGCGAAAACCTCTGTTCCAGGGCGGCAACGGCTGGATCAGCGCCTGGAGAAATGGCGTTAATAATTGGTGGAGACGATATTTCCATTAATTTGTCGGCCAATGTCGCCATTTTGTCCAGTGTGGAATCTGCTTGCGTCGCTAAAATTGATTGAGTATTTGCTGGCAAGCGTGACAGCCATTTTGTTTTCAGAATATTTTCTGGAATATTGTCGACAAGAGATTTTAAATGTCTTAAAAATTGTGAGGGCTTACGATCACCGAGAACCTCTTTGTCCAGGAGTTGGTGTAGTCTTGCCTCCTGTGAAGCCGTGAGTCTCTCCACGAGGGCTTCTCTTAATGCCTTATATGGAGTTTGAACAGGTGGATGCAGTATGATGTCCTGAACCTCAGCTGCGACATGCGTGTCGAGGTGGACGGCAGCCATGTGGAATTTGTCGAGTTCATTTTCGATACCTGCGAGGTGAAATTGCCCTTCGAGTTGAGCAAACCAAAGCTCCGGGCGTTCGGCAGAAAATGGTGCCGGTCGAACCACGAGGCGTCTCAATGCCTGTGTTGTGTCGGGCTCGTCAGGCATTTTGCTGAAAAATCACTAAAATCGTCTAAAAGTGCACTAATCACGGCGAAATTGTTCGTGATAATTTTCACGGTGCAGCACAACGTCTCTGGGTGCTCAGCGATGCACCACGATGCACAAAATATCACACGCGGTAACACAAGCGCGTTGAACGATATAACGCTACCGAGCACGTGTCGAAAAATCCAACGCTTCTCGAATGATCCACGAAAACCACGCGATCGAAAATTACTTTAATTTTGACGCCAACTATTTCACTCTGAACACGTTAAAACGATAATTTTATTGATCACGTTAAAAGGATCACGTCGGGGTCACCACTTGTGGGATATTCGGGAATGTTGGACAGGTTGATGAAATTATAACACGCGTTATAACGGTAGAAATCGAATGGAATTTATTCACAGCGAATGTGTCGATGTTTACACATTGAGAGCTATGACGAATCTGTCTCTCGCGACGATATAGGCAATTAGATCATCCGATCGAGGGTGCCCGAAATATGACGAATCGTCACGAGGTGACGTAGTCAGGTGTTCGGCTGCTAAGCCGGTGCGAATACAATATAGTGAAATAATTCGAACGATAAATAAGTAGCTTCGCTACAGGCATATTCAGTTATTTTTTATTATTTTTCTACATATTTTTTCCCACTACACACTGCCCCCTAAAATGTAAATCCCGCCACCATTGGATACCCCTTCCCCAGACTTTTCCCCTCATCGCCCCTCTATCCCTGCCCCTGGACATCACGAAGACATCAGCCGAAGGAAGACATCAGTTCCGGCCCCACCCGATCAATTGGAGACGCCATCGCCCCCTGGAAATTCCCCATACTGGACCCCCGAATATTCAACACCTGCAATAATCCCTTGTGAGACATCCCTGGATTGTGGTCATCGTCACCACTCAACCGTGCTGATTGGCCCCGGTTACTCCCGAATTAAAAACCGAAGGACATCGACACCTGACGAACCCCCACGAATCGCGAACGAAAAGAAGAGACTGTCACTCGTGCATTAGCTGCCCCGTGAGTCGCCACGTGTCCCGAAAGTAGTAATAGTGAATACAATAAAATTCGCCCGGAAGTTATTTGGCGGATAAAAAGAGGACTTTTGATACATCGAGCTCATCCCAGCTCAAGTATTGGTGCCCAGGAAACCCCGAGGTGGAAAGGAGGCTCTCCAGGAAAACGCCCTGGTATTTCGAAGGAGTGCAAGGCGCCGGTGGAATTCCACGTGTTCGCCAGAGTGAAGGCCCATCGTGAGTACGAGTTACCCCCCCTCATTTTCCCTCTTGTCCCCACAATATTACCCTTCATACCCCCCAACGGTAAGCCTACACTCTTTTGTTTCTTCCCCATCCAGTTATTATTTTTATATTTAGTTGCATTCCCTCGACACGACTAGCTTCTCCCCTTTTTCCTGCATTAGAGTCACTCCCTTTTTACGTGTACAAAAGTTGCCTGGCCTCCCCCACTCCGCAGATCTAAGTAAAGGCCTTATTTACGTCGTTTGACGATCCTAATTGTATTTAGAAAAAAATATAGATTATTATTCTCAAATTATCCCTTATTTGTCCCTTTTCTTGACTCGCCCTAATCCTTTCTTCAGGAATTAGTATTATAGAATCTAGAAAACGGTCACAATATATATATATATATATATATATATATATAT
>NW_021681532.1:9117-16842 GCF_001412515.2 Diachasma alloeum
TGTTTTGAAGTATAATTCAAATGTATGAATTATAACCTCAAAACCGAACAGCTCTTGGCATGACCCGGGAGCACCACGTGGAGGTGGCTGTTCAAGGCTCCCAAAAAGTTGTTAATTGTGGGTGTGTATTCACAATTTCCAACTGGCGCAATGCTGAAATATGCTGCCTGGTCGGGTTACGCACGGTCGCTATGTTCAGATGGTAAATGACGCTCATACCTTGCTCTACCTCCTCATGCACTTAGATCCGCCGAGGTCCCTTCTGACCGCATGTTTTATTACAAAACACAAGAACTCCACTTTCGGGAACATTCGCGTCAGATATTCGGACTGAGGTTATCGGCATACTGGAGGGTTCGCGAGGTCGAGGTCAAAGTTGCAGGACGAACACTATACCACACGACGAACGCCCACTAGTGGTTATTTCGATGACTGTCATCAAAGTGACCATAGCTCCATTTATCGTATGCTTAAGAAATCCGTTACTGTCATCAAACTGGCCTTTAAACATATATATATATCGGATTAAATTCAGTTTCAATGGATGACATGAATATTGTATCATAATATTTATGAAGAATGATTTCATCTGTTGATCCTGAGTTCGATTAAGTAAAGAAACTCTGTAATTATTCCTGATTTTTTAGTAGATGAATCCTGATTTCCTGATTCATTCTCCAATTTACATGAAGTTCCAATATAAATATAAAAATTCAATTAGAAATTTCCCAGAGATTTCAAGAAATTGAAAGTTCAAGGATGTTGCTGCCTGAATTTTTCAAATTTCCAATCATTTTCATGGAATAATTTAACTGAAACAGATAATTGCCAATAATTTTCAATGCAAACATTCGCCGAAATTTCAGTGAAACTGTCACTTCTTTGATTTTTTAAGGCTAAAATCAAGAAAATTCAGTTACAATTGTTTGACAATTGTATGACAGTCATTTCGTTGTTCAGAAAAGTCATATTTGTGATAAATTATTTATTATTTCCTATTGCAGAGATCGTGGAAATTAACGATAGTGGCAGTTATTGCTTTCATTAATTTTTAAGATTGTTGTCATGTGTCAAAATTGCTATGTAGAACCTGAATCTCATATTAAATCAACCTTGTTAAGTTTTTTTATCCAGTTCTCGAATTTATTGCTTTAGCTTCGTTTAGTTGTCATCATGAATGTTGAACTCTGTGGAGAGTACTTCAGCGTAGAACAAATCGTTAAAAATAAAAGCAAAATTGACCATAACAGAGAAAGTGTGAAGGAACATTAGAGTATGAGGATTCACATGTCATTACCGGTAAACTGCCAGATACGGGGATGCTGGCCGAATCGTCGGTGCAAAACGCGGTGATAAGATTCGATTTTATTATTCGTCCGTTCCCTGCATAGGTAAACGGACAATTTTTCAGGTGTGAATCTCCCCAACCAAGTATCTTGGAAATACTGAATCAAATCAGCGAAGAAAGCCTGAATGGCCGGAGCGGTATTATCAACTAGCCATCGAAAGGCCCCAGGAATATCTGCAGCAGGCAGAAGTGCGATTGCACACATTTTTCTATAGAAAACTTTGGCTAGTCTCCAGTTCTGTAGTTTTTGGAACCCTCGAGATCCGAGTTTGCTCCTGATTCGCCTCAATAGAGCCTGCAATTGTAGTTTATTTAGTTTTATCAGTCACTTTACATAGTCGAACAAAAAGGGAATTCAGTAAAGTGGTTTCATGAATTTATTATTGTTATCGTCGTGGTGAGTGAAATTTAGCAGTAGTTACGAGGTAATTGTTTTTTGGATGTTTAAAATGGAGATGATATTTATAATTCACCTGAGTTTAATGAAACCAACAGTGGATGATTTGGACGTTAGGATAAACGTACAATACTGCGTTTCTCAAGCCGATCTCGTAATCTTGGCAAACCACTGTTGGTACAATGTTTGGTGCTAAATGATTCTTGAAATATTCAAGAACCACTACATACGCTTGTTGCGACTTCCGCGTCATTAAGGCCCACGCCAGTGGTACAGCCTGGAAAATATGTCGTAAATTATATGAATTAACAGTTGAACATAAAAATACCTCATAAATAAATCAGTAACTCACTTCATTATTAACATTTCCCATTATTGTTAACAATTGATGTATTTGGAGTTATTTGGGGCATACGTTGAACGTGGCATCGACATTCAACTTATGAATATCATTTCGTGATTGCAGGAAATCACGATCCCCAAAAATGGTCACTGGCGTCGTCGGATTCACGACAATGGTACGGACAGTGAGATTCCCTTAAGGGTACTGGCGATAGTTACGCCATGTCTCTCTCACTGTGCCACCGCCCCATGGATCTTTCAATTGATACAAATGTTACAATGCTGGCAGCCATGACGTGACTAAAAAATGACAAATACAAGGAGGATAGGGCAAACTGAGATAGCGGAATTTTAATAGTAACTTTTTTCAGATATTAACTAACCATTTCGAAGTGGCTCGTTGTTATTGCTTTAACGTGGAATTATTTTTCTCACAATGAAGATAGCATAATTCTTATAATGACCTTCCTTATAGCTCTTCAGATTCTCTACAAAAGAGATCTTTATCGCAATTTGTTGATCTTGCTTAAATTACAAGTATCCCCTTATATTAAAAGAGCAATGGGTTATTCATTTGTTTCAATTTCGATCAGTCGATTTTTCTTCAATGCTCGATTCGTACCCAATGATCGAATTGGCTTCAATTAAATGACAGATTTTGTCTTATTTAATTACCCGAAATCCCCGACGTTTCCCCTAAATTCCCGAAATTCATTCGACATGGTTGAAATCTTCTCACGACGACGTGGTGGTTTTCAGAAAGGCGACCCCTTTTACGCGGTACCTCGGGATTTTTTTTCAGGTATTATTATGACTTCGATCGTTGATAATTTTAAAGGGAAACCTAGAAAAAATCGAAGAAAATTCATAGACAATTCTGCTATGATTATTTCACACTGACCTTTTTCATCAATTTGTCCCAGAAGTGATTTCAACGCAGTATTTCTTATGAACTGGATGAAAACGAGTAGTTTAAAGTAATGTAAACTTTATTATTACAAACAAGAAAATATATCCTACGTGGCTAATTGTCGTATTTTTTTTTATCATATAAAAGTTCTTAGTTAAATGCATACAGCGTTTTGCCGATTGCCTATATCTATGAAATGTTAACAAAATTTCCTTACGCTGAAATGTTTTTATTCGTTTTTGCGATTTTTCTTTTTTTTCGTTTTATCATCATTATCTTTGTTTTTGCTTTTTCAACATCTGTTTAATATAACTCCTGAGTTTTCTCACTCAACGAAACTTATTAACTACTAATAAAAAGATAAAGCATTCTTTTTGTCCATGTATCGAAAAAAATGAGTAAACATTTTCAAAACATGAAAAGCTGGGATGATATCGACAATGACTGTTCAATTCTAGTCATTAATTCCATACCAGTCAGTAAACCCATTCTAGTCAGTATTTATTTTGTTATTGCTTTTTGCGTTTTCAACCTACTTTAAAGATTTTTTTTGTGCTTGATCAACATCTGTTTAATATAACTTCTGAGTTTTCTCACACAACGAAACTTATTAACTACTCGTAAAAAGACAAAGCATTCTTTTTGTCCATGCATCGAAAAAAATGAGTAAACATTTTCAAAACATGAAAAGCTGGGATATCGACAATGACTGTTCAATTCTAGT
Source organism: Diachasma alloeum (assembly GCF_001412515.2). Lineage (NCBI taxonomy): Eukaryota > Metazoa > Arthropoda > Insecta > Hymenoptera > Braconidae > Diachasma > Diachasma alloeum. The sequence goes on from NW_021681532.1 coordinate 12,839, forward strand.
CATTAATTCCATACCAGTCAGTAAACCCATTCTAGTCACTATTTTTTTTGGTTATTGCTTTTTGCGTTTTCAACTCACTTTTAAGATTTTTTAATTCGAATTCGCGACGAAAAAAAGTGAGAAAATCGTAAAAGTGAAAACGTTAAAAAAACATAAAAAACCGTCAATCATTTAATCAGGGCGGTTTCGAAGGATGACTCTGATCATTGTCTCTACTTGCTTGCAGTAGGGACACTCGACGAATTCCCCTGGGTAATTACTGTGTGCTTGTAGGTGCAGAACACATCTTCCACAGAAGAAAACATGCCTACAAATCTGCCCCATCCATGAAATTGTTTGGTCAGCACATACTTGGCAAACCCAGTCGAAATGCTGGCCTGCATCTTGACTGCGAGGAATAAAAACGTGTTCGAATGTCAATGCTCTTTCTTCGCAGTTGGGGCATTGCAATACCCCTGCTCTGTCGTCGTTATGCCTAGCATTGACACGTAGAGTTTCTTCGCATCTTTCGCAGATGCAAATGCAATTACAGGGCCTCGTGATGACAGCAATCGGCTGCTCATGGCATATCATGCATATGTCGTCATACTGCTGAACGCCCGCATCTCCTGAAGAATAAAGATGAATGAGTATATGTAAAAGTCGTAAATCAATCAGTCATAAAATAGTGTATAAGAAGTTATCATCTTTGTCTTTATCCTGTTCATTTGGTGGCCCAACAGCTCTGTGTTCTTCTAGAAACACGAAAAACAATACAAGATAGAAATTGAAAGTACAGTATTACCGTGGATGGTAAAATGGAATGGTGGGGCAAAAGGAAACGGCGGTGCAGAATAGAACGTGAGACAAAATTCAACGATAAGAAAAAAATATACGTTTAGGTTTTTACCTGTCATATTGTTTACAGGGTTTGCCTGTTCCACAGCTACAATCGCACGTCGACCTTGTCGATGAAGGAATCTATCCTGATCAACATTGAGTTCCTGGAAGAGATTTAAATCTGGAATTGGATCTGGAAATTGATTATTCAGCTCAGCTGCCTCAATCACGACACCTGGTTCCAATTGCTCCAATGCTTGGCCCCTTCTATAGTGATCTTGGTAGAGGATATTGGCAAGGAATTGGGTGGCTCCATTACTGCCCATGTAAATCATTCTTGTAAGTGGTACTGCGTTACGTTCACGGAGCAAGAAAAGATAACGCAGGAGTCGGCTTCGTAGACAGGGACGATTTTCGGGTGTCATCGAAAGATTACGAATGGCATTTTGGTCGTCAGTCCTCAGTATATGAAGATCGTGATAAGCGCCAGTCAGAATTTTCAGCGTTTTTCTTGTAATTTCAAATAATATTTAGTACTCAAAATGATCTTTAAACTTCCATGAGGTAGTGATATCATCAAAATTATGAAAATGCATTGAGAAATGTTCACGAGGGGCAAAGGCAGAGAATATAGATTTTCCAGGGAATCAATTTCTTTGTAATAGCAATATTGATTAACTGGAGTAATTTTCTTGCCCTTAAAGTTCGACAGTGACATAAAATTTATGAAAATCCTGAAGAAACCAATTGTTCACTTATTTATCTTTATGACGAATTTTTATGTTTTCAAAGGAATGAACTCCTCAAACTTATAAGAATACTCAAAACTCACGGTAAAAAAACCAAAAGTTTGGTTCACGCTGCTGGTGAACTTGATCATACAGTTGTTGGGGGATGCGAGTGCCTACATCTTGAAATAAATCTCTACGATCGAAAAATGCAGTAAATGGCTCGTTCTGTCGGCTAATAAAAACTTGATAATACCAATTCATCATCCCTTCAAATTCCTGTCCATAATTCATCGCGTTCAATGCATTCCTCAGTGACCAGAACATGAGCCTTTTCTTATCAGAAGGAATGGTAGTAATCATCATCATTTTTCTCAAAATACACCGATGATTCATGTCTCCTGGGACGATAGCATCATGATCCTCGGCGTACCTCATTATTGCCTTGAATCAAATACTTATATTTCATCACCTTTTCAAAAATCCAATTTTATAATTGCCGAGAGAAATTGAGATTTTTTTTCTGGTAGATGAAGGAATATATAATGTAAACGTTTGTGTTGGAAATCCTGTCAGCTGACAGGTCCCTCACACTAACGCACGCAAGGCTCATCCATTCTCTCCCCACTCACGCACACCTGACGCGCTCACCTCAGATGACCGGGGGTTGTTAATTCGGACACCTGAGGCGCCACGTCCTGGACAGCTCCTTATTACCATATGATCTATATTAAATTAGGTCATGTGACCATCGAATTAGGGCACGTGGCACCTGTAAGCCCGTGTCTCTCTCTCATTCGTTTCCGGGATCTAGTTAGAGACACTTCTTTTATTGTACTGCTCATCTCTAGTGACTCGGACTAACTCATTGTGTCAGCTCAATTATTATTAATTCAAGGAATTAGTCGGCTCATTATTAACGGTCTGCTCAGTGACTCTATTTATTGTGACAGTGTAAATAACTATAAATATTGAACAATTATACGGTGTTTTGTGAAATCAAGTGCACGTGTCCGCTCATTTCTGAAACCGCTCATCTACTCCGGCAAATCCACTCATTACTTGCCCATCCGCTCCTAATTACCACCGATCCAGGCATCTCATCAAACATTTTGGTCCTTCGAGCCGGATCGGTGGAATATTTTTCGGTTTTCGGTTTTTTTTTTGGGTTTTGGCGGAAGTGGAAGTGACGCGGTCAGTGGTGCTCAACCTACGGGGACCAGCTCGTTGGCTCAGCGTACGCAGTGGACCTCAACCAGTCCAGCTCTCCAATCATCAGGGAACTGCATTACCGGCCCGCGGGAATATTTGAATTTTGGAGCAGCTCATCCCCGGGACTTTGGACTTTTTTCTCAACTACAGCGTTCCTGCAATGGTCCAGCTCAACATCACTCACTCGGCTAAGTAGCATTTAATTACCTCTTGCTACTTTTGCCATTTTTTCCTTTTTTTGAATTTTTTGGAGAATTCAACTTTGTTTTTTTTTTGGCTACCGCTCCCTTTATATTCTCCAACCCTTCTTCGTTTTTTTTTGAATTTTTCAATAAATTCTCGCGCCTGCTCAACGGAATCGCTCACTGCTGCTACCTACTAAATTAAGACTCTTCGGTGTTATTACTGTTGCCGCTCAACCGACCGGATACTTAATTTTATCGCTTCTCACTGCTCACTGCTTGGCTTTTGGGGTCGCCTTACTTAGGTTTTTCGGGTTCTTTTTTTTTGGGCTGCTCACTTATTTTCAATTATGGCATCATTTGAGGCGACCATTAGCCTGAATAACTCTCGGGCAGCGTTCATCGAACGCGTTTACAAGGAGCTGCTCACAGAAGAGGCGAAAAGCCTCACAGTCTCCAATCTCCAGGGTAAACTCGAGATCCTGGAGAGCTACTGGGAAAAATTCGAGAGCACTCATGAGAAGCTCATCGCTGGCAGCGGCAAGATCGAAGGGATCCTTGAATTGCCGTACTTCAAGGACCATCGGTTCGACATTACTATCGGGCATTATCATGAGGCAAGGGGTATTTTAAGCCAGCTCATTGATAAAAGGGGGATCTCAGGTTGATCTCGTCGGTCTCTCGCATCTGGGACGGCTCAGCCCACATACTCCAAGCGTTATCTCCCTGAGATTTCTCTGCCCAAGTTCGGAGAGGCCTATACGGACTGGCGCTCGTTCCGCGATCTTTTCGCGTCTCTGGTCGGCTCGAATACGGATCTATCCAATGTGGAGAAGATGCATTATCTTCGTACTAGTCTCTCAGGGGAGCCAGCTCAACGCATCGCGAATCTTACGATCTCGGATGAGTCATTCTCGATTGCATGGGAACTGCTCTTGTCTCGCTACGAGAATAAGCGACTGCTCATTTCAGCTCATTTGGAACAACTCCTCAGTCCCCCAACCATGACTTCTCACAGTGCCAAAGAGCTCAATGCCCTGCTCACTGTCACCTCTGAGGCACT
>NW_021681532.1:25160-26584 GCF_001412515.2 Diachasma alloeum
GGGAGGGTTTTGATCCAGGATGGGTGGCTGGGGAATTTTGAGGGACATGAGTGGGGGGATTTGATCCATCTGGGGAGGGAGTTTGGGATCTTCAATTGTTTTTCCTTTGAGATCGTGGGCAATTATCCTTTCTCTACTTTCCTTCTGTGGTTGTATGGAACGTGCAACGACTGATTCCATAACTTTATCATTACTTCTGCCCGGGTGACCTGATGGGTCGGTGGGCATTGCTTCACTACTACTGGGGTTTCCAAGGGTTTGAACGAGGGGTTGACTCAGTCCCGGGGAAATCTGGGGTACTGCTCTGTAGGGTCCTGGAGTGTCTGCTCAAGGGGTAGGTTGGGTGGTCCGGCAACTGCCAGGGTGGCTAGGTGGGGCTGACTGGGATACGAAGGAACTGAGGGCTCTAGGGCTTTCGAGGGGCTGAGGTCCACTGTACTAGTTCGAGGCTGACTGGGGGTAACTTGAAATGGTGCGAGGGTTTGCCCCGTCTGTAGTCTCTCTTTAGGACGAAAGTTGAATGAACCGTCTGTTTTTCGGGTGATATGGAACCCTACGGTCGTGAAGGGCATTTTCATGCCGTCCTCCTCGTCATTCCAAGGGGCGGATTCGGGACCGTACTCCTGAACGATCTCAAAACGTACAAACCTCTCTCGCAATTCCTGATGCGTCCCTAAAGAACTAATTCCGAGGGTATCGGCAAGTACCATCCGATCGCGAGGGGTCAGCTGATCCCATCTATCTTCTAACTTCTTTCTATAATGGGAAATCTCTGTGGAGGGGGAGAGGACGGGTGTACTGGGCAGAATTGGGGTGGCAAACCAGGGGGCAGATATAGGGTCGGCATTGGGTCTCGGGGTCATCTTGTTAACGTTTATAAATTTGCAAAATAATTTCAAAGAAATGTTTTAATGTGACCCCACTTTTCAAGAAGCACAAAAAAAAATAAAAATAATAACGAAAAACTATTAACTTAATCCGAAAAACTATTGATTTGATAGAAGGATTCTAAGTTAACTTCGGGGGGGGGGGGGTTTACACGATGGGTGAAAACGGCGGGAGGCCAAAAATAATATCCGAGGGAATGACCAAGTTAATACTCGCGGGGGGGGAGGGGGGAGGGGTACAAGGGAAATACATTCGAGGGCACACAATAATATGAAAATAAATTCGAGAGGAAAAATAATTCGAGAGGAAAATATATTCGAACGAAAAATGTATTCGAAAGAGAATGCACAGTATGAAGTAGAGATGAGTGTCTCGGGCGACTGTAACTGCGTTACGCAATCATAACAAACCCGCAACAGTGAGCTACACAAAAGGAATGGAATGCGACTTTGGGGTGGAAGACTGGGGGGGATCAATTCTTAGCGCTTGGCCCCACGTTGGGCGCCAATTTGTGACCTTTCAATATTTAATTAATA